>NW_016812078.1:1491608-1608975 GCF_001698545.2 Rhinopithecus bieti | reverse complement strand
TTCTGCTGCTTTTGTTGTTGTTTAGCTGTGCCCTGTCCCCAGAGGTGGAGTCTACAGAGACAGGCAGGCTTCCTTGAGCTGCTGTGAGCTCCACCCAGTTGAAGCTTCCCATTGGCTTTGTTTACCTACTTAAGCCTCAGCAATGGCGGGCGCCCCTCCCCGAGCCTTGGTGCTGCCTTGCGGTTAGATGGCAGACTGCTGTGCGAGCAATGAGGGAGGCTCTGTGGGCATGGGACCCTCCCGGCCAGGTGTGGGATATAATCTCCTGGTGTGCCCGTTTGCTTAAAGCGCAGTATTGGGGTGGGGGTTACCTGATTTTCGAGGTGTTGTGTGTCTCAGTTTCCCTGGCTAGGAAATGGGATTCCCTTTCCCCTTGTGCTTCCCAGGTGAGGCGATGCCTTGCCCTGCTTCAGCTCTCGCTGGTCAGGCTGCAGCAGCTGACCAGCACCGATTGTCCGGCACTCCCTAGTGAGATGAACCCAGTACCTCAGTTGAAAATGCAGAAATCACCAGTCTTCTGTGTCGCTCGCGCTGGGAGTTGGAGACTGGAGCTGTTCCTATTTGGCCATCTTGCTCCGCCCCACCCTCTGATTACTTTTTAAAGTATTGTTTATGACGTCTTCTTTGACATCCTTGTCAGATAATTTCAACAAACAATTGAATCATCTCCTGCATTTTGCTATAAGTAGTAATTTTCTTAATTGTATTCTAGACATTTTGGATATTGTGAGATCCTATTTTAGCTTCTTGTCTTTAGTAGGCAGTCCTCATATGGAGGTGTAACACTAGGGCTAATTGGGTATTTTCAACTCTTTACCCATTGATACCATAGAAAAGGAGGGGGGAGACAAAGTGTGAATTACTCCCACCTCCTACCTTCATTGATCATGAATGGGAGCAGATTCTTAGTTACTCTCCCTGGGCCCCCAAAGGGTTTGGGGAGGAAAGCCTGATGTTCCCTACTCCCATTAACGGTTTTAAGTTTATCACTGCTGGGTGGCAGTGAAATCTCTGTTGATGAAATATCCCACCCCCATACTACCCCAGTTGGAGAACTGGACCATATCCCTGTTTAGCCCAGCAATGTTGGAAGATAAACTTCTTCCTTGGGCTCACCACCACCACCTGGCAGGGGAATCAGAGTACTGCCTGTTTCTGCTAGACTAAAGGATGGACAGGAATATTCACTTCCCACTTTGCCACCCTGAAACCTGTAGAAGTAGGGGTGAATTTTTTTCATTTTGTTTGACTGAAGTTAGGTAGATACTAAAGGTTTATTATCATTGGACCACCCTTTTGCTGGTTCATTGGCTGGAAGAAAGACTTTACTGGAAGTTTTTTTTTTTTTTTTTTTTTTTTTTTTAACTGTGCCTGTTGGCTTTCAGGGTTGGAGACTTCTGCAGTGTTCTATCCACAGATACTTGGATGACAATAAAGAAACTGAAAGACTCATTGCATTGTATCTCAAGTCTCCAGATCTCTGGGCTGTCCAACTTTTTACCCGCCTTTCATAGTCCTTTCCTTGACGTTACATCATGTCTAGGGTGAGTCTGTTACCAACTTATTTTTATAAAGACATCAAAGCCAAATTCAATGGAACAATACAGTGAACAATTCAACCATTTTCAACAACATGATTTTTTGAGATTTTTGAATAACTGAATACACATGAAAACAAAACAATGTCAACCTCTGTGTTTCACCATACACAAATTTTGTTTGAGAAAATCACAGAACTAAAAATAAAAGCTAGTATGTATAGCTTATAGAAGAAACCAGGGGACTATCCTTGTGCCTGGGGTTAGGAAACATTTCTCAGGCAGATTACCAGAGAAGCAATTACCAGAGAAGAAAAAAAAAAAAAAAAGTACGCTATGCTTAATCAAAATTTAAACTTCTGTTCATCAAAATACAACTTTAAGAATCTTAACAAATACTTATATGGAATATATCTGAAAATATTTATATTCAGAATAAACAAATACTTCCTACAACTCAATAGGAAGACAGCCCAATTTTAATAACATATAAAGGATTTGGATTTTCAATCCTCTTAAACAGTTGTGGGGGAAAAAAGATTTGGATAGATACATGACAGAGGATGATACCATAAGTATATGCAAACATACTTTGCTAGTTTTCAGAAAATTTGATATCGAAGCCATAATGAGACATCATTCCAACTCCACTAGAATAGCTAAGATTAAAAGGCCATCAGTATCAAACTTCAGTAAGATTAGAGAACAACTATGACCCTTATATATTAGTAGTAACACAGTAAAATGGTAAAAAGAAGTATGGAAAATAGTTTTGACAGTTGCTATAAAGTTAAATATATACCTATTCTACAATCCAACAATTTCACTGTAGGCATTTACATAAGAAGAAAACCTATCTGGGTAAATACTTGTATAATAATGTTTACAGCCACTTAATTCATAGTAGCCATACAAGTAGAAACCATGTAAATATTTATCAATAGTAAAAACAAATTTGTGTGTAATCAAACAATGGAATACTTATCAATAGCAAAGGAATACACAAGGAAACATCTCATAGACATTATGCTAAAGGAAAAGTCAAACATAAAGACATCCTGTGTGATTTCATTTATATAAAACCCTAGGACAGGTACAGCTAATCGGTGGTGAAACAAATCAGAAAAGTGGTTGCCTTTGGTGGGGAGAAAATAGGTGGGAAGAGTATGAAAGGATTTTTTGAGGTAATGGAAATGTTATATATTTTGGTGGAAGTATGAGTTACACAGGTATATGCCATTTTCAAGATTCCTAGATTTGTACACTTAAGGTGTGTACATTTCAATATAGGTTTTACTTTAAAAGAAAAACACTGTAAACAAATACTGAGATTTAAAAAATTAAAATGCTAGGACAACGAGTTGGAAGTTCTTGTTTAAACTCATGGAGGGAAGATTAGGGCAAAAGAATATGCTGCTAATTTTAATAATGGAAAATAAATCAATCTAATGCCCTCAAAAATTGTCCAGGGAGAAAATGTGAATATATCCAGAAGAGACACATGCTAAGAGAGACAAGTATTTGCAAACGCATTTGTATAAAGATAGTCCTTCTTTCCCAACCTAGGGCACTCAGTTTGGTCATTCTGTTGCTAATGACGATCAAAGTTTGAAGGAGGAAAATTGATTGGACATTGAAGGTGGGTTTGTTCAACAAAAGAAGGAAGAGCCCTGCCCCAGAAGCTATTTCCTCCAGAGCCACTTGCAAATATGTTTCATGTGTTCATTTTCATTTGAACATAGAAAAGTCAAATCTTGCTCATGGTCTGTTTATGCCAGAGTTTTCTCTTTATTATATTGTGTAAAATAAAAAAAAGAATTTTTGCTTAGACCTACAGTTTTTGTTGTTGTTGTTGTTGTTGTTGTTGTTGAGACAGAGTCTCACTCTGTCGCCCAGGCTGGAGTACAGTGGCCGGATCTCAGCTCACTGCAAGCTCCGCCTTCTGGGTTTACGCCATTCTCCTGCCTCAGCCTCCCGAGTAGCTGGGACTACAGGCGCCTGCCACCTCGCCCGGCTAGTTTTTTGTATTTTACAGTTTCTTGATTAGGCGAAATAATTTCCTAGATCAAAAGGCTGTTAAATATTTCACTGGAATAATGAAGACATTATTGCACTATCCACTTTCTAAAGTAGGATAGATACTTCACTATGATGCTACCTCATGCTTTGCGATGGGCTAGGTAACTTCCAAAGAGCATTTTTGTTCTGGGATTCCTTAGCGTTTTTAAAGAATCTGTTTCTAATTATCATTTGTTATGATAAACAGCACCTTGACCTCTCCCTTACATATAATTCAGCAGATTTTGTCAGTACTTTAGGACATCAGTGCAAAGATTCATTGTCATGATGTCAGTTAAGAGTAAATATCATATTATAAAAGCTGTAGTAAATATTTCAAGGATGGTCTATTTCCTTACATTAGTCGTTACAGTTATATACATTTCCCTCTAGTTCAAGTCAAAAACTGAATTTTTATACATAATAACTATGAAATTGTGGTACATGGAACACCATCTTATCCTCTAAGTAACCTATTGGCAAAATTTGCCTTCTAGATGTGCTACTAGCAAGTTAAAGAGAAGTATGGCCTATCTCTGAGGTTTTCCTGTTTGTCTTGTTTTGCATTTATTTGTTCCTGCATAGAACTAGATTTCATTAGTGGTAATAATACTGCATTAGATGATATTGAAGTTCAACTTTCCATCATATTCCCATTAACCATGGCAGTTGGAGTTAATTCCATGTTCTCATGAGGTATGCTGTTTTTACAAATATAAGCTTAATTTGAACTATTATAACATTGCTAACATTATAATACTGCTAATAATTATAATGGAAACTGCTATAACCTCTTATAATTGTTATGTTTTGGTTAGCATGCTGAACCACAATCACCTGCTAGATCATGAATAATAAAATATTAGATTGTATGTATAGCTATGATTTTGCCTTTGAGAGAAGCAATTTTGTAATATATGAAGTTTATTTGAATGTGTACTTTAGCAGCAATGTACTGCACAATGGGCTTTAAATGCCATTATCTCTAGGAACTTCAGGAATGTTGTAAATTCTAGAGCATTCTCAAATAAAATATTTTAATATACAAAATAAGCTTATGATAGAGCATCCTTTCTCAGAGGGATCTAAACTAGAGGAACTGATTTCATATCAAGACTGTGGTCTGACCCTAAGACTTTGCTTTGGAAAGTGCTGGAGGCTGTGAAAGAAAGACGTGAAAACCAGGCTTCACTAAGTTCTAAAACTGACATTCCCTTCACCTGCCAGGAGCATCAACTTCTCCCTCTGGTGACTTTGGTTTTCAGCATGAATAAAGACAGTGGTTTTCTTGTCAGTAATAGAAAACACTCTTAGATATTTTGTTTTGAATGCTAGGAAATGAATTGTCTATTCCAGGTTTCAGGCATAAAAGTAGCTGCTAGAGGAAATTACCAGCATAAAGTTTTGTTTCCTGTGTAGGAAATTCCTATTCCTATCCATTTATATTTAAACTTGTGATACAATAGTCAACTGGTAATTGTTTAAATAATTGTAACCAACTAGACTTTTTTAGTTATAATGCACTTAAATGTACAATAACTATGGCAATGACACAAGCTAAGTACAGTAGAAATGAAATAAGATTAACTTTATTTACAATCACTTCAAAGCTCCAAGTAGAATTAGAATGATGGATTAAAAACCCTCTATTGACTTTATCAGCTTTCTTTGACGTTGTGAAACAGAGTTCTGAGCTCTTAAAGGGCAGGCCTACCTAATGGGAGTGGTTCACTACCAAAGAGGACCTCAGGAAAACAAGAAAAAAAGCTTCCTCAGTGCTATTGTTCCCCTGAAGAAGCATAAAAAATAACCCAAGCTTCCTTTTGGGGGCGGGGGGCGGGGGCAAAAAGAAGACATCCTGTCTGTGAAAATAGTGTATTGTCTTAAAATGACTTCCCAATCGAGTCAACAAACGCTCCTTGAATGCTGCTATTCCATGTTATGCACAATGCCAAAACCTGACCCCAAATTTAAATAAGCCTCAACTGTTGGCCTCAAAGATTTCAGTCATTAAGGGACGAGAAACCTTTAGAACTAACTATAAAACAAAAAAGTGGTGACCATGTTTGAAAAAGCAAAACGTGTGTTTATGGCATCCCAAATTACCTCATCAGTTCTCATTTATTTAAAGGCTTTTTCCTTCATCATATAGTTTTTAGGTTAACTGGAGAGTTATAAGCTGTGCTAGAGAAAAAAAATTTAAGACATAGTTACACAAAACTAGCAACATCTCATTTGCCAATAACAAACCCAGGTAATTTTAGTCCCTGATAAATTATGCAAAAGAAAACTGATAGAAAGGAGTATGAAGCAAAGATGTGAATAATGCAAAGTAGCTCAAGGAGATGAAAATGGAACAGGTTATTCATACTTCAAATGGGAATGCTAGCAATGATGGCTTTGGGCTCTTGCCATTTCCTTTAGAGCTAGAGATTACAAGATGGTTTTAAGTACCAGAAGTATAAATTACTTGTATACAGATTTCTCCTTTTCATCCTATATTGGATAAAAGTAAAACTAAGCCAACTGAAAGTGGGTGTTTTAGAATCTCAGACTCTTTTTTATCTTTTATCTGGTCTTGTCATGGTTGACTGTTCCTAGCCACATTCTTTCAAACTGTTGATTGGGGCAGCTTCTCTAGACCCTTCTTCTGAAGTCTGATATGACTTTGATTTTTTATTTTTTAGTAAATTGATTTATCAGGAGCCATCCTAAATTAAGCATAAGAATGGAATGCTACATAAATTAAATTCTAGAATTCTTAATGGACACCCAGCAGAATGCCATTTGGAATAATTAATCAAAAGTAGAATTTCCTGTAATCCATTTTATAGATGAATTATGAAGAGGACTTATGCTGGTTTTGATTCAACTGTGACTTGAAACAGACATTTATTCCCTTGGATGATTCAGGGTTGCTGTTCAAGTCAGAAATTTTAAAAGTATAAACATTCTGACAAACTTAAAAGTCATTGAATCTTACAAGATACTTTGTCCATAATGTACAACATATCTTGTCCATTATGTACAAAATAATTATCCATAATAGATAACTGACTCCAAATTCAACATTATCTTGCATATGTCAACAATACAGCAAGTGTTATCTTTTCATTTATGAAAAACTAGAGAGGCTTTTAAAAAAGTAATTACATGAAAAACCTAATAGATCTGTTCCTATATTGGGTTATCTAGTGTCCTCTCAAAATTCATGGTCACTGGAACATCAGAATGTGAACTTACTTGGAAATAGGGTTTTTGCAGATGTAATTAGTTAGCATGAGGTCATATTGACTTAGGGTGGGCCCTTAATCCAATGACTGGTGTCCTTATAATAGAAGAGGACAGAGGAAAATGTTATGTGAAGATGTAGGCAAAGACTAGAGCACCCAGCAGAAACTAGAGAAGATGCCTCCATCAGATTCTCCCTCAGAGCCTCTAGAAGGAACCAACCCTGCTGATACCTTGATTTTGAACTTCTAGCCTCCAAAAAGGTAAAATAATAAAATTAGTTTATTCTAAGCCACCCAGTTTTTCCATAGTAATTGTTATGTCAGCCATAGAAAACTAATAAGGTTCCCAATTATTTTTATTAACCCAAATTCCCCAAACCTCATTAATATCTGGATAGGTAAATGGTCATGCAATAACTCAAATTTAACTGGATCTTGCTCATACTTTCTGATGCAAGATGCCTAGGACCTTTGAAAATATTTTAATATTTGAGGCCCGTCTCGAAATTAAGTGTTTTGGGGTATCCCCAGGGAGAATTTCCAGGTATTCACAAATAAGTCTGTTTCTAGCAGACTTGCCATGACTCTTGTGGGTGCCACCTTCTGCCTGGTACTGTCACTGAAAAACTGAAGAATGCGTGATGCTACATATTCAAGGGTATCTGTGACAAAAACAGATGTCAGCCTTTCAAGCCTTTCTGTGTCTCAGTGGAGATAAAGGGGTCCTAAACCATTATGTAATTTATTGAAACAGCCCTTTCAATGTTTAATTATGTCCTTCTCTCTCCCTACAAAGTAGGCAAAAGGCTATAAAGGAAACAGAGAAAATTCAAATACTGTCCATCACACTGAACCTATCACTGCCCTCTCCAGCAATTAAAAAATCAAACCTGTGTCAGCTTATCTTTCTCTCTTGGGATGAGTTTCCTTAAGTTTTCAATCTCCTTGCAAATGGACCTTAGTCAGTCCACCTGCCAGTTCAGCCATATGTGAATTCTAGCAGTGAATGAGATGAAATCCTCACAATATGTTTGGGTGACTTCAGGGTAAATTTAACTTTTTCTTTCCTCAAAAGAAAGGGTGTGTGTGTGTGTGGGGGGGGGTGGTGTTTAAGAATACTGTGTTATTTTCCGTATTTTCTCCTAAATCTCCTGAGATTCTCTAGAGGATCTGATATAATCCTCCAGTTTTCCATACCTGTCCTTGTTTGTGCAGGGAGGGGAAAAAAGCTGATCAAAGAGAAAAAATATGCACCTGTTCTGGGGCTTTGGGTGGGGAGTAGCAGCCACTATTCTCAAAGCAAATATTGCCCCAGCTCCAAGCTCAGGTGCTGAGCATCCCTCATTCACATCAGCTGCTCCACTGCTAGTCCACAAGTAAACCTGAGCGCTGTGATGACTAAGCAGGAAAATATCTCCTGCATAATAGTCTTCCTGAGTTGTTTGCTTATTATGTAGCACTAGACATGGTGGAAAAAATACTAAAACTATCACATTTTGGTACCGATCAAGTACTGTACACTTTTAGCAACTCAATGTTAGCATTATAGCAGTAGGGAAGAGTGGCCTATGTGTGGTTATAGTGCATACATAGGGGACAGGACTAAAAGCGTCAGTGTACACTGGAGGAAGCTCCAAGGCTTGAACTCTGCTTTTACATTCCCTACAAGATTTGTCTCTGATTCTTTGTCTACTTTAAACCTCAGGCTCAGTGTAATAACTGCCATCATGTGCATTTGTTGTAGTCCTAGGTCTCTCCAGGGCTTGAGTCTAATTTTTTCCTAATGAGCCTACATAGTTCTTCTAGAAGTTCATGGCACAGGGCTCTCCTTGTCCACACCCGAAAATGAAGCCCGCTTGAAAGATTTTGAGACATGCATTTCACTTCTGCCATTATCCTCATCTCTTCATCTGCTCTTACTCTCCTGTTTTACCTTATTTTGTAAACCTGAATTTTCAGTTTCTCTCTAGCCCCTTGGAATCATGTAGAAGAACTACTTGACTCTGTTTTCCTTTTTCTCCAGGACATGCCGTGCTGTGTAGCTCCTCCAGGCTCCACATCGTGCAAACAGGCAGCAATGTCATGCACATTTAGGCTTGGCCATGGTTCCTAAGGCCCTGGTCCCTGAAAATTAGGAGATGGAGAAAATTTAGGAAAAATGGTAAATCAGAAATGAGCAAAATAAGAATTTGGAGAAATGAGAACACTTTATAATGCACTGTTTCCTAATGACTTAGAGTTGTTCTCTATTGTCTTGCTAATTAGGTAGACAACTCTTAAATGTAGGAGATCAAAGGGAGTAAGGCATATTTAATAGTATCTTATTCCCTGGCCACACACTGGTTTTCCATATGGTCAGGCATCCAATAGCTCAATACAGGATATAATTAATTTCTCTGAGGCAAGCAAATGATAACATTTAGATAATTACTCTTCACAACTATTTTTGTAATTTACTTTCTAAGAACTGCCTGAAGAGAGCAGTTTATTGAACTAATGGAATAAACAGTGAAAGGCAGTGAGGGTCAAAGCAAGGATTAATATTCTACTGAAATATGCCTGGTGCATAAACCGAAATACAAGATTCTTTCTTCCTACTTGTTGAGCAAGGGTGGTTGACCTTGTCATACCACTGTAGAAGTTATCCCATCCCAACTGAATTCAATTATTTTATTTCTTGCGGCCTGCCTGTTGGGTTCTGCTACTTCTGTGGCCAATACTGTATGTCAATCCATTGTTGGACATTAACCTTGGCAAATGAAATGAGAAAAGACTTAGGAGACTTGGATTCTACTATATATCTCTCTGTGGTGGCTCTGTACTAGGCCAACTTAAGCTTAAGTATGTTCTCTAGATCATACTTTCTTGCATAAATCTGGTTTTGCGTAGGCCATGGAAGATTCTTTGTACAATATTTGAAAGACAAATGAAGCAACTGTGAAGTCTTGTGCAGGGCACCAATCTGGATCATGTGCAAGTGTGTATGCAACCACGGGTCAAAGGCACTGACTTCTGAAGATCCATAGTATTGAGGATGAATATATTCAGAGACAGATACAAGTTGCAGTTTGTCCTTATAGGTTTCAGTTGACTTTTGTGTCTTGGTCCATCTTTGTAGGTTCAAGAAGGTCCTTGCTCTCACCCATATCCAGTTTTCCTTCCTGACTGCCAATCTGGCTGACCAGTCAGAATCAAAGTAGACAACAGAAACAACAGCTTGTATAGATGCTTCAGTAGCTCCCAAAATCACATACAGTGGAAACACTATACTAAACTGTACATTCTCTATAATTTGTAGCAGTTCTGCTTCTATGATATAACCTTGATTTGTATATTACCTAGTTAGGTAAATGTAGATAGGCCTTAATTTCTAGGGTAAGGGTATACAATTGCTTCTTATTCTTCTCAATTCCTTTGTGAGGATCAATAAACAAATTTCATATTGAAATTTTTTAAGGATTGGAAACATACAGATAAAAATATGTGTGTGTGAACAGACACATGTATATATATTTTTATATACAAATTGGCATAGTTAGGGAGCTTGGCTTTATCTAGGAATAAATATAATTACCACTTTAATTGAAGCTCTTGAAGGCTCAAGTATACTATAAGACTTCTAAACAAGTACCCTGAGCAATTTCCTTGACATAAGTAAATAATATTGCAGATTAAGAAAGATAATGGAAAACTCTGACGATATTTAGAAATACAAAAGATTATTCAATTGAGAGAAGGCTATTTTTTTCTTTTGAAGTCAAATTTTGCTCTATGACCTAATTACATTCAAGTTTTGATGATATTAAAAGACAGTGATTCTTTCTGAGTTCTTCTTTCAGGACTTCCTGAAAGACAATCAAGATCCAAAGCTTGTCTCATCTCTCACCTATCCTGAATGGAGGAAATAACATCTTTGCACTTCCTTAAAAAAGAAGGCGCTTTTCACATGGGATGTGATTTATACTGAGTAATGCTTGCTGATGAAATGAATAATGACTCAATCAGATCATGGGCTGAACATATTGATCTTATCTGCCTTCTGATAAGTTTTCTTTGCATTCCCAGAGAGAAATTTCACCATTTTTCTTTTCTTTTTTCTTAAAAATTTGTTTTAGTGTACCTTGGGTGTAACCCAAGTGTACCTGGTCTAGTGTACCTGGTGTTTGGACAGAGACTATAGACAAATGAATAAACTGGTGCTGTGATTAACAAAATAGGCAGAAGATTAAGAGAAGCTGGTAATAGCAATGTATTTTTTATGTAATTACAACTATTAAGATTGATTAGTGTCTTCTGTTTGATAATACTGAGATCAGAGGCCAAACTACACAACATTATAGACCATATGAGCTGAAGAATTTGAGTATGAATCAAGAGTATTTTGCACTCCAGTAACTTTTAAGAGATAAAGATTATTCAAAATGCCAGTTCCTCCAATTCTAACTACTTAGAGAGTGAGAGAAAAAGTCAGGGTCATAGAAGACTTTAGTTATCCGTTAAATTAAATGCATAGGCAGATCTGCTTCTGATCAACTGCATTAGGTTATTAACTGGGAAAAGAATTGTGTGCTAATAAAGTCAAGGCAAGAATCTTCATTTTAAATGTATACTCTATAATGTGTATGGTGTTATGTAAGAGATGTTTGTGATGGATGATGGGTCATGAAAGTAAGTTGCAATGTACATATAACCCAAGAGTTTTATGTAATGGCATATTATTTAAAGACTGTTCTTAAGGACTAAGTGGTACTTCAACTACTTAGGAGCTTTGTGTGTGTGTGTGTGTGTATACATATATACATATATGTATATGTACAAAAACATATATACATGTATATGTATAATATAACCTGAAACTCTGGTCAACTTTTTAAATAAGACTGATTAGGAAAAAAACCCAAAATTTTGTCTTCATGACCTAGTGTGGTTGTAAATGTTTGTATTTGCATGTTGATGTGTATTTCCTCAAGCAGAAATAAGACCAACATCATGGAAAACTTCATAGTTCTCAAGATTGTACTTATAGCCTGTTAATATTAAGCAGCCACAATTTCCCCCTCTTAACCATGATAATGAACATGTGACTCCATTGAGATATTTGAGCTGAGTGATATAATGAAATGTCTTCAATTTCAGGTCCTTCATGTGGGGGCAAAGAAGTCACTTGAGCAGTGGGAAAACTCTTCAGAGCAGACGGTCAGTGTTGTTCACTCGAAGGTCATATCATTAGGTATAATTGATCTTAAATAGCTTGTATTTTAACAGGCAAGGGTTAGAAACAGGGACTACCTGAGCAGAACAGACAAAATGTAGATGAGAGGAAAGAAGCTTGGCCAGCCCCTAGAAGTTCCAACTGGTTCCTGTTCCAGCTCCAATCTTTGTCTGACAGCGGCTTCATGAGACACCATGAGCCAGAGCTACCCAGTTTAGTCTCTTTGAAATTTCTTATCCCTGAAATTATGAGATAGTAACATGATTGTTGATGTTTTAAACCACTAGGTCTAGGGGTGATTTGTTACACAGCAGTAAACAACCAGAATAGTCATAAAGAAATCAAATAATGGTAATGAAGAAATCAAATACTTTTATTTGTTGTTCACTAAAATGCAAAAGTAATAACAGCACATTTAATTAAGAGAATATCAATTTTGTTATGCTTATCTTAAATTAGACATGGTAATTATCTAATTTTTTTTATTTTTCACAAATTGCCAACTAGAAATATTGTGGGCTTTCCCTTCTCTGTTTTAATCTAAAAGTTATAAATCTTTATTGGCACCTTGGTAGAAATATGCAAACCATGGGAGATATGTACATATGTATTTTTAAGTATATTTTATTTTTTGAGTAGTTTTGGTTCACAGAAAATTAAAAGGTACAGAGACTTCCCATGTACCCTCTGGCCACCCCTCTTCCGCAGTGTATAACTTCCTTTATTATCATCATACTATTGCCTCCCCCTGGTATAGTAGTGCATTAATTACAATTAATGGACCTACATTGGCACATCATTATCACCCAAAGTCCCTAGTTTACACGAGGGTTCACTCTTGGCATTACACATTCTGTGGATTTGGACAAATGTGTAATGTTATGTATCCACCATTACAGTATCATACAGAGTAGTTTAACTGTCCTAAAAGTCCTCTATGTTCTGCCTAGTCATCCCTTCTTACTCTATAGCCCCTGGCAACCACTGATTTTTCTACTGTCTCAATGGTTTTGCCTTTTCCAGAATATCATATGGTTGGAATAATAAAGTATGTTGCCTTTTCAGGTGGCTTTTACTTAGTAAGATACATTTAATATTCCTCCATGTCTTTCTATGGTTTGATAGTTCATTTTTTTAGCAATAAATAATATTCCATTATTTGGATGTATCACAGCTTATTTATTCACCTACTGAAAGACTTCTTGGTTTTTTCCAAGTTTTGGCAATTATGGATAAAGCTGCATATAGCTTTCTTTGTGATTAGTTGACCAAAAATTTCAACTTTTGAAATGCCAAGGAACACTATTGCTGAATCATGTGATAAGATGTTTAGTTATGTTTAGTTTTGTAGAAACTCTCAAACTGTCTTTCATTGTGGCTGTACTATTTTGTATTCCCACAAGTGGTGGATAAG
Source organism: Rhinopithecus bieti (assembly GCF_001698545.2). Lineage (NCBI taxonomy): Eukaryota > Metazoa > Chordata > Mammalia > Primates > Cercopithecidae > Rhinopithecus > Rhinopithecus bieti. The sequence continues at coordinate 1,595,520 of NW_016812078.1, read as the reverse complement.
AGTTCCTGTTGTTCCACATTGTCACCAGAATTTGGTATTTTCAATGTTCTGCATTTTGGCTGTCTTTTAATAACTTTTAAGTTCAGAGGTGCATGTGTATGTTTGTTACATAGGTAAACTTGCATCATGGGGGTTTGTTGTACAGATTATTTCATCACCCAGCTATTAAGCCTAGTACCCATTAGTTATTTTTTCTGATCTTCTCCCTCCTTCCACCCTCCATCCTCTGATAAGCCCTAGTGTGTGTTGTTCTTCTCCATGTGTCCATGTGTTCTTATCATTTAGCTCTCACTAATAAACGAGAACATGTGGTATTTGGCTTTCTGTTTCTGCATTAGTTTACTACAGATAAAAGGCTCCAGCTCCATCCATGTCCCTGCAAAGGACATGATCTCATTGTTTTTTATGGCTGCATAATATTCTATTGTGTATATGTACCACATTTTCTTTATCCAGTCAATCATTGATGGACATATAGGTTGATTCCATGTCTTTGCTGTTGTGAATAGTATTGCAATGAACATGTGTGCATGTGTCTTTATGATAGAATGATTTATATTCCTTTGGGTATATATCCAGTAATGAGATTGTTCAGTTGAATGATATTTCTGTCTTTAGATCTTGGAGGAATTGCCACACTGTCTTCCACAATGGTTGAACTAATGTACACCCCCACCAATAGTGTATAAGTGCTCCTTTTTCTCAACTACGTTGCCTATATCCATTATTTTTCGTAGTAGTCATTCTGATTGGTGTGAGATAGTATCTCATTTTGATTTGCATTTTTCTAATAAACAGTGATGTTGAACTTTTTTTCATATGATTGTTGGCCTCATATATGTCATCTTCTGAAAAGTGTCTGTTCATGTCTCTTGAATGGGGTTGTTGGTTTTTCTCTTCTAAATTAATTTCAGTTCTTTATAGAAACTGGATATTAGACCTTTGTCAGATGCATAGTTTGCAAAAATTTTCTCACGTTTTGTAGGTTGTCTATTGATACTTTCTCTTGGTGTACAGAAGCTCTTAAGTTTAATTACGTCGTATCAATTTTTACTTTTGTTGCAATTGCTTTTGGCATCTTCTTCATGAAATCTTTGCCTGTGCCTATGTCCTGAATGGTATTGTCTAAGTTGTCTTTCAGGGTTTTTACAGTTTTGGGTTTTACAGTTAAGTCCTTAATCTATCTTGAGTTGATTTTTGTATATGGTGTAAGGAAGGAGTCCAGTGTCAATCTTCTGCATATGGCTAGCCAGTTATCTCCACACCATTAATCAAATAGGAAATCCTTTCCCCATTGCTTGTTTTTGCAGATCAGATAGTTGTTAGGTGTGTGGCCATATTTCTGAGTTCTTTATTCTGTTCCATTGGTTTGTGTGTCTGTTATTGTACCATACTATTTTGGTTACTGTAGCTCTGCAGTATAGTTTGAAGTTGGATAATGTGATGCCTCCAGCTTTTTTCTTTTTGCTCAGGATTGCCTTGGCTATTCAGACTCATTTTTGGTTCCTATGAATTTTCAAATAGTTTTTTTTTTTTTCCAGTTTTATGAAGAGTCTCAATGATAGTTTAGTGGGAATAGCATCAAATCTATACATTGCTTTGGGCAGTATGGCCATTTTAACAATATCAACTCTTCATATCCATGAGCATGGAATGTTTTTCCATGTGTTTGTGTCATCTCTGATTTCTTTGAGCAGTGGTCTGTATTTCCCCTTGTAGAGATCTTTCACTTCCAAGTTAGCTGTATTCCTAGGTATTTTTTTTTTTTTGTAGCAATTATGAATGGGAGTTTGTTCCTGATTTGGCCCCTGACTTGGCTGTTGTCAGTGTATAGAAATGCTAGTGATTTTCCATATTGATTTTGTATCCTTAGACTTTGCTAAAGTTATTTATCAGCTTAAGAAACTTTTGGGCTGGAACTATGTATAGGGTTTTCTAGATACAGGATCATGTTGTCTGCAAACAGGGATAGTTTAATTTCTTCTCTTTTTATTTGGATCCCTTTTATTTCTTCCTCTTGCCTGATTGCCCTGGACAGAACTTCTAATACTGTGTTAATAGGAATGGTGAGAGAAGACATCCTTGTCTTGTGTTGGTTTTAAAGGGGAATGCTTCCAGCTTTTGCCCATTCAGTATGATGTTGGCTGTAGGTTTGTCGTAGATGACTCTTATTATTTTGAGGTGTGTTCCTTCGATATGTAGTTATTGAGAGTTTTTAACAGGAAGGGATGTTGAATTTTCTCAAAAGCTTTTTCTGCCCCTATTGAGATAATCATATGATTTCTGTCTTTAGCTCTTTCTATGTGACACATCACATTTATTGATTTGCGTATATGGAACCAACTTTGCATCCCAGAGATAAAGACTACTTGATCATGGTGGATAAACTTTTTGATGTGCTGCTGGATTTTTTTTTTCAGTATTTTGTTGAAGATTTTTGCATTGATGTTCATCAAGGATATTGGCCTGAAGTTTTCTTGTTTTGTTGTATCTCTGCCAGGTTTTGGTATCAAGATGATGCTGGCCTCATAGAATAAGTTAGGAAGAAGTCCCTCCTCCTCAATTTTTTTGGAAAAGTTTTAGAAGGAATGATACAAGCTCTTCTTTTGTACATCTAGTAGAATTCAGCTGTGAATCTGTCTGGTCCTGGGCTGCTTTTGGTTGATAGACTATTTATTACTGCTTCTATTTCCGAGTTCATTATTGGTCTGTTTCAGGATTCAATTTCTTCCTGGTTCAGTCTTGGGATGGTGTAGTATTTAGGAATTTATCCTAATTGTCTGGATTTTCTAGTTTATGTGCATAGCAGCGTTCATAGTATTCTCTGATGGTTGTTTATGTTCCTGTGGGTTCAGTGGTAATATCCCCCTTGTTTCCGCTTGTCTTTATTTTAATTTTAATATTCTGTTTATTAGTCTATCGGTCTATTTTATTAATTTTTTCAAAAAACCAAAAGCAGCTCCTATATTTGTGCATCTTTTGAATGGTTTTTTATTGTCTCTATCTCCTTCAGTTCAGCTCTGATTTTGGTTATTTCTTGTCTTCTGCTAACTTTGGGTTTTTTTTGTTGTTGTTGTTTGTTTGTTTGTTTGTTTTTTGCTCTTGGATCTCTAGTTCTTTTAGTTGTGATTTTAGGTTGTCTCTAACATTTTCATGGGGGCATTTAGTGCTATAAATTTCCCCCTTAATACTGCCTTAGCTGGGTTCCAAAGATTCTTGTATGTTGTGTCTTTGTTCTCATTAGTTTCAAAGAACTTCTTGATTTCTACCTGAATTTCATTATTTATCCAAAAGTCATTCAGAAACAGTTTATTCAATTTCCATGAAATTGTATGGTTCTGAGCAGTTTTCTTAGCCTTCCATTTTAATGTGATTGCACTGTGGTCTGAGGGACTGTCTCAGTGCAGTCCCTCAGTTTTCAAGTTTTTTTTTCAGGGACTGCCTCAGTCTCTCAGTTTTCAGTTTCAGTTCTTTTGCATTTGCTGAAGAGTGTTTTACTTCCAATTGTGTTGTTGATTTTAGAGTATGTGCCATGTGGTGATGAGAAGAATGTATATTCTGTTGGTTTTGGTAGAGAGTTCTGTAGATATCTATCAGGTCCCTTTGATCCAGTGCTGAGTTCAGGTCCTGAATATCTTTAATTTTCTGTCTCAATGATATGTTTAATATTGCCAGTGGGGTGTTAAAGTCTCTCACTATTACTGTGTGGTAGTCTAAGATTCTTTGAAGGTCTCTAAGAGCTTGCCTTTAGGAATCTGGGTGCCCCTGTGTTGGGTGCATGTATATTTAAAATAATTATATCTTCTTGTTGAATTGAACCCTTTACCATTATGTAATGCTCTTGTCTTTATCTTTAATGGTTTGAAGTCTGTTTTGTCAGATAGTAGGATCGCAACCTCTGCTTCTGTTTTCCATTTGCTTGGTAGATTTTTCTCCATTCCTTTATTTTGAACTTATGTGTGTCACTGCATGTGAGATGGGTCTCTTCAAGAGACCATATCATTGGGTCTTGGTTCTGTATCCAGCTTGCCACTCCATGTCTTTTAATTGGGGCATTTAGCCCATTTACATTTAAGGTTAGTTGTGATATGTATGAATTTGATACTGTCAACATGATGCTGGAGGGTTTTTTTGAGGACTTGTTAATGTGGTTGCTTCATAGTGTCACTGGTCTGTGTACTTCAGAGTGTTTTTGTAGTGGCTAGTAATGGTCTTTCCTTTCCATATTCAGTGCCTCTTTCAGGAGCTAATGTAAGGCAGGTCTGGTGGTAACAAATGTTCTCAGCATCTGCTTGTCTGAAAAGGATCCTATTTTTCTTTTGCTTATGAAACTTAGTTTGGTTGGATATGAAATTGTGGGTTGGAGTGATTTTAAGAATGTTGAATTATTTGCCCCCATCTCTTCTGGCTTGTAGTGTTTCCACTGAGAGGTCTGCTGTTAGTCTGATGGGCTTCCCATTTTAGGTGACCTGCCCTTTCTCTCTAGCTTCCTTTAACATTTTTTTCTTTCATTTTGACTTTGGAGAATCTGATGATTATGTCTTGGGGATGATCTTGTGGAGTGTCTTACTGGGGTTCTCCACAACATATAAATGTTGGCCTATCTAGGTTGGAAGTTCTCATGAATGATACATAGGATATATTTTAGTGCACTTCTTTCTTTAGAAATTTAGAGGATTGTGATGAAGTATATCTAAAAAATATTTACAAGTAGGATCCTAATAGGAATGTCCTGAATTTCAAGTATATCGGAACTGAAATTGTGGAAAGTGAGAAATAGGCATACAAAAGTGACTTTTACAAAGACTTTTACAAACAAGAAAGCTAAGGTTACAACAGGATTGATGGGTGATAACTAATAATAGTTTATAATATGTGAAAATAAAAATCAACAACGCTCAGTAGCTTCAAAGCTTCATATCTATCTATCCATTTCCCTAGAGGAAAATAAGGAGATAGATCAGATGGGTTCTCAGAAATAGAGATAAAAAGAGATGCAAGTCTGGAAAGATTGTGAGGTGGCCACATTCTTCCTGGGAAAATAGAAAGTACGGACTTCTAAGCCAAAATGAACAGTGACCATGCTTCCTAAAATGTATCTGCCCCATTTTGAAATGGTCAAATAGCAGGTGATGTTGGTTCATCTTCCTGAGAGACAAATGGGAAGAGGCAAAAGAGAATTCCTGATGTGGCATTATTTTAGCAAAAACTATAAGACTCACTATGTTGGATGTAACTGACAGTGTCAGCAGGAGTAGGGAGAATTTACAGTATTGGAATGGGGTTGGGCAAGAGGTCCACAGAACTAGGGTAAGTGTGATGTTTTTGAGGTTAATATAAAGAAAGGGGAAGGAGGAGAATTTCTGAAACCCTTCATACTTTCATTGACTGCCATTTAACAGAAAAGTCACTTGCAGTAACGTGAAAGTGAAGAGGCCCTTGAGCTGTAGCAGTGAATAGAAATGTTACCTTAAAAGAAGACAAAGACAATAACACAACAAAGAAAAAATATTATTAAAGAGGAAGAAGAAAAGAGGTAATTGCAGGGGAGGGATAGTAATTACAATCCTTCGTAATTTTACTGGTTTAGGAAACTCCTCTACACAAACACAGAGAGAAAATGAGCATTTTTTTCTCCTTTCTTAACTGAGCTTAGAGGAATGCACAAAAAGCCCATGGCAAATACACAGGGGAAAGCTTGGGAAACCATCTACCCAGATTATAGGGCCTTTAACAACCTGACTGAAAAACAGTGAGGGAACTGGTATGTGTGTGTGTGTGTGTGTGTGTGTGTGTGTGTCTTCCTTGATGGCTAGTTATTTTAGGTTTGCCGTATGTTTTTTATACTATTATTCTGTCATACCTGTATATAGCAGTTTCTGTCCAGAGATTTTAAAATATTATACAAGTCATCTTATTTGTCTTCAATCCTTGGAATTTTATGTCAGTGTTACAACTTCCTAGTCAGGTCCCATAATTGTAAAGATGTGTACTTGTATGCATTTACCCAAGGGGATTTTAGATTCTGATGATAAGAACTATCAGGGACTATTTTTAGAGAATGCAGCATTTCTAAAAATAAGAATTCCATTGAGTGAAGGCCTCTGCATTGCTGAAAGCAGTCTTTGGAGCAGAAACTCGATAATCTCTGAATGGAAAGGCCACGCAGTGACACGAGGCCTGACATTCTCTCCTGGGAGTTGGTAAGTGGAGCAGACAGCTTCAAAGTTAAAGGCAGATTCTGATCTATCTTTCTGTACTGACGGCATAAGGAAGTGGGTCTATTACTTTTAGGATGGTGTCTAAAACTAGCTGTACATCATAACCATGTTCCAATTAGTAAGAAGGAAACTAGATTTGATGGAAAGTTTGGAGCTGAGTATCCAGGTTTTAACTCTTACCAACCTCCCCAACTGCCCTTTTAACAAAGGGACAGAGGTAGAAAAACATGAACCTTGGAGTTGTAACAAGGAACCTGAATTGCTAGAGGATAACATGAAGGAGAAGAGGATGCATGGCAAATGAGGATAGAAAGGTAAGCAGACTATGTATGATGTGGTGAAAATTAGGAGTTTTATTCTGAAGGGTAAGTTTCTGAAGAGTTTTCAACCAAGAGGTTCTGGTCTACCCTTTGGAAACATAGCAATTACAGTAATCCTGAAGGACAACTAATAGACCCCCTGTCCAACCCATGAACATCCTTATGCTTCTTCCTACAAAATACACATGAACATCTACCTCCATCCCTTAAGTCCTTCTCTTGGCTCAGTAGGTTCAGTTCATAACATTAGTCTTCACTGACATCTTTGGAATTCCTTTCTCTCCCAGATTTCATCCCTTGAATACAAAGTTATCTTTGAGCCTCAGCATGCACAGCCAGATTGGGACTACGTTTTCCTTGGAGTCACCCACTGAATGGCAGAGTCTGGGGTCTCACTACCTGTGCTGCTGCTGCCTACAGACCAGTTGTATGATTAGACCACAATCTTCAATGAGGAAACACATTTTTTCCTCGTGGTGTTTTTGGTCATATTTATGGAGTTTCTCAAGGGCAGTAGAAATTACTACCAAGCAAGCCTGACCTCTGTGGAGACAACTGAATTGTTGAAATTCATCCACCAAGATTCCCCATATTGTGGTTAAACTTGACACAGAATTTTGAATTGAAATTTACAGGACATTTTCCAGAAGGTTTTACCTGGATAGGGCACACCTCAGTGTAATTCCTTTCTAGTGGCTCAGTACTACTAGATTGAAGGACTGCTGCATCTCGTTTGGTGATGCTTTTTATTTCCTATTACTCCCAACTTCATACCTGAAGCACTGAGAATTACAAGTGAAGTATGTTGAAGAAGACTTCAGTTTCCTTTCATTTCTGTATTCAATTTAAAAAATTCTTTCATAAACCTAATGGATGTAGTTAACTCAATTAACATGGCTCAAATACACTGCTCAGTCCCTGTAGAAATCAGATACAAGACTATGATTTTTTTTATTACATAGAATCTGACCAATGCAATCTTAAAATTATAGAGAAATTTAAGATGTACAGAGTTATTGCAATAGTAAGAATATGTGAAAAAATTTATAGCACAGCCCTGGTGAAGAAAGAAGGCATCCATGATTTTTTAATGTTGGTATACCCCCATCCAATCAAATTGTTGACCACTAGTTAAGTCTTGTAACAAGTTTTGTAAAGAGCTTGGTTGTCACATTACTGTTATGTTACAGGTCCTGGTAGAGCTTCAGTGCTTGTTGTCCTAGTATTAACTGAAGGAAAAATGAAATATACAGATGTATGTACTACAGTTCATAAGACAAAAGTGGTGTGGAGTTTTTAACAGCGAGCAACTTTTGTATTTGGAGAAAAATCATTCTAAAACGTGGTTGTGCTTCAGATATTGCAATGGCCATATAAATAACTGGTATAGTCAATAATACTGGGGTTCCTGATGCTATGACCTCAGAAACAGAACTTGAGAGGAGACCTAACTGGCCATTCATTTTAGCCACCAGAGTGAACTGATGAGTAAGTCCAATGAAGCTTCCATGGGAGTATTAAAAATCAGTTTCACTATGTCACAGGCTTCACACACTTGTAATTTCTGTTGGGTTACATCAACATATTTGGATACTTAGCAAAAGATTCTTGCTGTTTGGCACTTAAAATGCACATTTCCCCTATGTTTTTTTACTAGGAATTTTATAGTTTCAGAGAGTAAAGCTTCTTGACTTTGGTCTTGGGAATTATTTCTGGATATGATACAAAAAGCATAGGCAACAAAAGTAAAACAGGCAAGTGTGACTATATGTATGTAAAAAGCTTCTGAACAGCAAAGGAAACAATCAAAAGAGTAAAACAGTAACTAATAAAATGGTGGAATGAAGGTTAATATTCAAAAAATATAAGAAACTCCTATAACTAAATGGAAAAAAAAAAAAAAACCCAATAACTCGTTTTAAAAATGAGCAGAGGACCTGAATAGACATTTCTACAAAGACGACATAACAATGTACAATAGAGATATGAAAAGGTGCTCAATATCACTAATCATCAAAAAATGTAAATCAAAACCATGACGTGATGTCACCAATCGGGATGGCTATTATAAAAAACAAAGACAAGAATTGGAGAGGATGTGGAAAAATCATAACACTTGCACATTGTTTCTGGGAATATAAAATGGTATAGCCACTACGGAAAACAGTACAGAGATTTGTCAAAAAATACAAATAAAACTAACATATGATCCAATAATCCCACTTTGGAGTATACATCCAAAGAAATTGAAATTATGGTCTTGAAGCAATAGCTGCACTCGCATGTTCATTGCATCATTATTCACAGTTATCAAAATGTGGAAACAACCCAAACATCCATTGATAGATAATAAATAAAGAAAATATGGTCCAGCTGTGCTGGCTTATGCTTGTAATCCCAGCACTTTGGAAGCCCAAGGCAGGAGGATGGTTGAGGCCAGGAGTTCAAGACTTGCCTGGGCAACATAGTGAGCCCTCTTCTCTACAGAAAACAAAATAAAAACTATTGGCTGGGCATGGTGGCATGCACTCCTAACTTCTTGGGAGACTGAGGCAATAGGATCACTTAAAACCAAGAGATTGAGGTTGCAATGAGCTATGATCACACCACCAGACTGGATGACAGAGCAAGACCCTGTCTCTCTCTTGAAAAAGAAGGAAAGAAAAAAGGAAACATGATATATGCTGGTTTGGGTCATAATGCCTAGAGACACACACCTAAACACCATAATCCCTGAAGTCTAAAATTACAGAATAGTTGCATCATGTTAGGTGGAGTTATTATCTTGTTATTTTCTTTATTTGGGATAAATATTGTTTAAGGACACACATATGGGTGCCAAGTTGATAAGGGATGGACTATGAATCTCTCTCCAAATACAAGGGCAGTGATGTGGTTTGACTGTGTCCCCACCCAAATCTCATCTCAAATTCCCACATGTTATGGGAGGAACATGGTGGAAGGTGGTTGAATCTCTCTTCTCTTGTCTGCCACCATGTGAGACATGCCTTTCACCTTCCACTATGATTGTGAGGCCTCCCCAGCCACGTGGAACTGTGAGTCCACTAAACTGTTTTCTTTTGTAAATTGCCCAGTCTCAGGTATGTCTTTATCAATAATGTGGAAATGGACTAATACAGTAAATGGGTACCAGTAGAGAGGGGCACTGCTGAAAAGATACCCAAAAATGTGGAAGTGACTTTGGCACTGGGTAACAGGTAGTATTAGAACAGTTTGGAGGGTTCAGAAGAAGAGAGGAAAATGTGGGAAAGTTTAGAACTCTCTAGAGACTTATTGAATGGCTTTGACCAAAATGCTGATAATGTAGTAGTAGATGGAAGGATTGCTGCATCTTGTTTGGAGATGCTTTTTATTTCCTATTACTCCCAGCTTCATACTTAATGCACTGAGAATTACTTGAGTTTCTTTTCATTTCTGTGTTCAATGAAATTCAGGCTGAGGGGGTCTCAGATGGTGATGAGGAACTTGTTGGGAACTGGAGCAAAGGTGACTCTTACATTTTAGCAAAGAAACTGGAGGCATTGTGCCCCTGCCCTGGAGATTTGTGGAACTTTGAACTTGAGAGAGATGATTTAGGGTATCTAGCAGAAGAAATTTTTAAGAAAGCATTTGAGAGATAACTTGAGTACTGTTAAAGGCATTCAGTTTTAAAAGGGAAACAGATCTTAAAAGCAATGTGATAGAAAAGAAAATCCCTTTTTCTGAGGAGAAATTCAAGCCAGCTGTAGAAATTTGCATAAGTAACAAAGAGCCAAGTGTTAATCACCAAGACAATGGGGAAAATGTCTCTAAGGCATGCATAGACCTCTGTGGTAGCCTCTAAGGGTTTAGGAGGAAAATGGTTTTGTAGGCTGGGCCCAGGGTCCCTTTGCTGTGTGGAGTCTAGGGACTTGGTGCCCTGTGTCCCAGCCACTCCAGCCTTGACTAAAAGGGGGACAAGGTACAGCTCAGCCTGTTGCTTCAGATGGTAGAAGCCCCAAATCTTGGCAGCTTCCACGTGGGGTTGAGCCTGTGGGTACACAGAAGTCAAGAATTGAGGTTTGGGAACCACTGCCTAGATTTCAGAGGATATATAGAAAGGTCTGGATGCCCAGGCAGAAGTTTGCTGAAGGGGTGGGGTCCTCATGCAGAACCTCTGCTAGGGCAGTGCAGAAGGGAAAAGAGTTGGAGCCTCCAGAGTCCCTACTGGGGTATCACCTAGTGGAGCTGTGACAAGAAGGCCACAGTCCTACAGCCCCCAGAATGGTAGATCCACTGGCAGCTTGCACCTTGTGCCTGGAAAAGCCACACAACACTCAAGGCTAGCCTATGAAAACAACCAGGAGTGGGGGCTATACCTGCAAAGTCACAGGGGTAGAGCTGCCCAAGGCCATGGGAACCCACCTCTTGCATTAGCATGACTTGGATGTGAGACATCGAGTCAAAGGAGATAATTTTGGAATTTTAAGATTTGACTGCCCCACTGGATTTTGAACTTCCATTAAACCTGTAGCCCCTTTGGGCCAATTTCTCCCTTTTGGAACGGCTGTATTTACCCAATGCCTGTATCCCCATTGTATCTAGGAAGTAACTAACTTGCTTTTGATTTTACAGGCTCAGAGGTGGAAGGACTTGCCTCAGATGAGACTTTGGACTGTGAACTTTTGGGTTGATGCTGGAATGAATTAAGACTTTGGGGGACTGTTGGGAAGGCATGATTGGTTTTGACATGTGAAAGTAACATGAGATTTGGGAGGGACTAGGGGCAAAATGATGTGGTTTGGCTGTATCCCCACTCATATTCCCACACAATGTTGGAGGGACCCAGTGGGAGGTGGTTGAATCATGGGGGCGGGTCCTTCCCATGCTGTTCTCGTGATAGTGAATGAGTCTCATGAAATTTGATGGTTTTATACAGGGGAGTTTCCATGCACAAGTGCTCTTCTCTTGTCTGCTGCCGTGTGATACATGTCTTTCGCCTTCCACCATGATTGTGAGTCCTCCCCAGCCACATGGAACTGTAAGTCCATTAAACCTCTTTCTTTTGTCAATTGCCAAGTCTTGGGTATATCTTTATCAGCAGTGTGAAAACAGACTAATACACACAGTGAGTATTTTAAAGACTAAAGAAGTGAAAATGCAGGAAAAAGATACAATAAATCTCCTATGCCAAATTATTCAATTGTGTTCAACTTCTGCCCTTTGAAACATAGCAGCGTGCTTACCTGCAAATGCCACCCTTTGTTGGAGAATACAAATAATCTGACAAGCTCAAAGAGCTTCTTAACACTTGGTGATATTGATGTTCCTCCAGTGTTAAGAAACACATTAAATGGTAAACTAATTTTGATTATGAATTTTATTATTGAAGAAGATACACTGCTTATATATACCTCTAAATCTAACAGAAAACTGGCACATTTCATTTTGGCTAAAATGGATGACACTTTCAAAACTGTCCCCATTATTTTATTAATTATATATAATTCATACCCTTGTTAGATCTGAAGATTCTAAAATAATCTACTTACTTACATGTTAGTGACTGGAAAAAGTAATGTACCTTATAAATGCTTAGTTGAAGATCTAGTGGACTTTGCAGAGGAAAATAGGTTTCAATTAAATCCCGAAACCATGACAGATTTAGAATTAGGTGTAATCAATTCTTCTAAAAGTAAATTTCAAGATGTTACAAATGAAGTTTTTTTTTTTTTCATTTAGACCCAATGCCTTTGGTAGGAAATTCAGATGAGTCAATTGGCTATGCAACATGGCAACAATGAAAACTTCAGTTTAAAATGTGTTATTGCCTTCATGGGCATTTCTTCCAGCTAATGACATTCCGAAAGCTTTTAATTAAAGCCACATTTACCTCAAGAAGCCAGTGAAGTTACTTTCTGGTTCAAAAGCAGTTATGTGCACAGTAGGGTAAGAAGACACCTAGCATTTCTGTTTGATCACCGGAATTGTTTTTTGCCAAATCTGTAATCTGTATGAGTGCATGTGAAATTCGTTATCATTAACTGTGGTCACCACACAGTGCAATAGATCATTAAAACTTATTTCTTCAGTCTTACTGAAACTTTATATCCTTTGACCAACACTTTTGTTTTCTCCATCCCTCCCTTTTTCCCCCTAGCCTCTGCTATCACCTTTCTACTGTCTCTATGAGATTCTTTTTAAGACTCCACATGTGAGTGAGATCATACAGTATTTGTCTGGTTTATTTCACTTAACATAAGGTCCATCTATGTTGTCACTAATGATAGAATTTCCTAAGGCTGAATATTATTTCATTGTGTATATAGACTACATTTTCTTTATCCGTTATTCCACTGAGGGATACTTAGTTGCTTCTACATCTTAGTTATTGGGAATAATGCTAATAATCACAATTATTGTGAATAATGCTAATTATTCCCAATAATTCCTTTGGATGTATACCCAAAAGTGGGATTGCTGGATCATATAGTAGTTCTATATTTAGTTTATTGAGGAAATTTAATACTGTTCTCCAAAGTGGCTGTACTAATTTACATTCCCACCAACAGTGCACAAGGGTTCCTTTTTTTCCCACATCCTTGCCAATACTTGTTATCACTCCTCTTTTTAATAAGAGTGATTCTAACAAGTGTGACATATTTCATTGTGGTTTTAATGCACATTTTCCTGATTGGAGATATTGAGCATTTTTTTTCATATATATGTTGGCTATTTATATAGCTTTTTTTAAGAATTATTTGCTCAGATCCTTTGCTCATATTTTAATGAAGTTATTTGTTTTCTTGCTATTGAGTTGAGTTTCTTGTATATTCTGGCCATTAGCCCATTTTTAGATGCATCATTTGCAAATATTTCCTCCTAATTATTTTCACACTCTGTTTATTGATTCCTTTGCTGTACAGAATCTTTCTAGTTTGGTGCAGTCTAATTTGTGTACTTTTTGCATTTTTGTCTGTGCTTTTGGAGTCTTACTGGAAAAAAATCATTGCCCAGACCAGTGCCATGGAGCTTCTCCCCTCTGTTTTCTTCTGAGAAAATTAGTTTCAGGACTTATGTTTAAGGCATCTGTTTTCAGATAATTTTTGCATATGGCATAAGATAAAAGTGTAATTGCATTCTCTTGCATGTGGATATTCAGTTTGGCCAACACTGTTTATTAAAGACTGTCCTATCTCAGTTGTTCTTGGCACCTTTGTTGAAAATCAGCTGACCATAAATACTTGAGTTAATTTCTAGGCTGTCTATCCTGTGCTGTTGGCTGATGTATCTGTTTTTCTGGCAGTACCATGCTCTTTTGATTGCAATAACTTCCATAATATATTTTGAAACCAGGAAGTATGAGGTCTCCAGCCTTGTTTTTGCTTAAGATTGCTTTGCATATTTGGTGTCTTGCAGTTCTATATGAATTTTAGAGTTTTTTCTTGAAAAATGACATTGGAATTATGATGGAGATTGAATTGAATCTGTAGATCGTTTTGTGCCATATGGGCATTTTAACAGAATTAATTCTTCCAGTCCATAAACACAGGATATGCCTCCATTTATTTGTGTCTTCTTCAGTTTATCAGTGTTTTATAGTTTTGAGCATAGAGGTCTTTCATGTCCTGGATAAATTTATTTCCAATTTTTATTTTTTTGTTACTATTGTAAATCAGACTGTTTTCTCAATTTCTCTTCCAGGTAGTTTGCTGTTAGTGTATAGAAATGCTACTGGTTTTGTATGTTGATTTGGCATCCTGAATTTTTACTGAATTCATTCATTATTTCTAACTAATATACTTCCTGGATTGGGATTCTTCTTCTTTTTCTTATTTTTTCCTTTTTCTTAGTTGAGGCAGAGTCTTGCTCTGTCTCCCAGGCTGGAGTGCAGTGGTGTGATCTCGGCTCACTGCAACCTCTACCTCAGCTTCTGGAGTAGCTGGGATTATAAGCACCTGCCACCATGCCCTGCTAATTTTTGTATTTTTAGTAGAGACAGGGTTTTACCATGTTGGCCAGGCTGGTCTCAAATTCCTGACCTCAAGTGGTCTGCCCACCTCAGCCTCCCAAGTGCTGGGATAACAGGCATGAACCACCGTGCCCGGCCTGAATTGGGATTTCTATTTCCTTCTCCTAATTTAGGAAGTTTTCTGCCATTATTTCTTTCTCTTTTCCTTCTGCTGCACTAATAATGGATAATATTCTGCTTGATGGTGCCACATAAGTTTCCAGGCTGTCTTCACTCTTTTTTCACTTTTCTCCTCAAGCACAGAGATTAAGAGCCAGGTGCTCCAGCAGGGACTGTACAATTTGGGCATTGTGGCATTGTGTATGTAGTACAAACCTCTCCTTGGGAAAAATCTGGGGTTTCCTTCCCAAGCATAAGATTCTGTGCTCAGAATGGAGTTAGTGAGTGTATCTCCACTTTTCTTAACTGTTTTAATTTGGAAAATTTTTCATTTTTCCATTGTATGGGAGTTTCTCTAGGAGAGAATTGATCAGTGTGTAGGAGTTTACTTGGTGTGTCTTAGGAGGCTGCTGAATATCCCACCTCCTAATTTCTCCATTTTGCTGATGTCCTTCATGTCTGATAATTAATTTTTGATGACATTTATTGTGAATTTTACGTCTTTGGGCATTGCATGTTTTTGTGTTCCTATAACTTTTCTTGAGCTTTGTTCTAGAATGTACTTAAGTAACTTGTGAACACTTTGATCTTTTCAGCCTTAGAGACTTGTTAGGTTGAAACCACAGCATTGTTTCATCTAGAGCTAATTATTACCAGTACTGAGGCAAGATACTTCTGACTGCTTCACCTAATGTCCTATAAAATGTGATACTTTCCTGCCTAGCTCCATAAATAGGAACTATTCATGGTTTTTCTGATTAGAAAAACCACATTCTGTTGCCATTAATCTTTTCATTTGGTTATTTCCAAGTCTCAGGCAATTTCCTTATCTGAATATGCTAATCAATACTCAGATGAAAAATTGAGGGTGACCTTCAGATCTCTGTACTGCTTTTCCTTTCTGGTGGTCTTCCCTGTGAGCTATAGCTGATTTAGTTTTCTTGATTCTCAGCTCCACTTTAATTCAAGTTCTTCAGGTAAAGTGAACAACTATTCCTGTTATCATGGGATTTGGGTAGAAGAGGATTGTCAGATTCAGAACTTTGATTTTCAGATGGAAAAGTCCAGACAAACTGGAACGAGCTGGTCATCTTACTGCCAAACTCTGCCTTGGTTCTGCCTCCTTTTGGTGGTGCAGTCTTGGAAACTCTCTCAAAACTGTCAACTGGAGGAACCATAGGGCTCAACTAATTGTTTCCAGTGTCTTAGGAATGACTGTTCTTCATTGCTTGATAACCAGCATCTTAAACCATTGTCTCATATATGTTGTCTGCTTATTATATTTCCCCCCTTTAATTATATGAAGGGGGATGATGAATCTTCCTCCATTTTGGCTGGAGAAAATAATGCTCATTCTATTTTGATTATTCTTTCCTACCACTTTCCTGTAAGTGCTCTAATCAAAGTTACCAGCCAGCTGTATACTTCAAAATCCAGCAGTCAGTTCTCAGGTGCCATTTTACTTTACCAAATAGCCACAGTTAATGTTTGCTTACTAATTTTCTTTAAAACATCTTTTTTCACTTGGTTACCAGGATATAATTTTCTTATTTTCCCTTTAACAAGTAAGTCTTTCTTAGTTCCCTTTGCCGGAATTGCCTCATGTGCTCAGTCTCTAAATGTTAGTGACATCTTTTCTTGTCACTTTATACTCATTCCTCAGGTGATTTCATCAGACCTCACAGTTTTATGTATTTTATGCATTTTTGTATACTAACTCCTAGTTTATAACTGTAGCTCTCCAAAGCTGCGTACTCAGCTGCCTACTCAAATTTTACACATGGAGAAGGCATCTGACACTCAATATTTCCAAAACTGAACTCTAAATTTCCCCTAGTCTCTGAACCTGCTGCTTTCAGATCCATATGTTTCTTAGTAAACTGCAACTCTGTTCTTTTGATTGCTTATGCTAAACCACAGCATCATCTTTGGCTATTTTTTTTATGCATACCTAATACATCAGCAAATCTAGTCAGTTTAGCTTCTTGCCTTCACCTGCTTCCATCCTAATTCAAGTCATTCTCTCTCACTTGGATTACTGCAAGAGCCAGTCTCTCTGCTCCTTTACTCCTGAACTCCTACAACATATTTTTCAAATGGTCTCTAAATTATTAGTTTCAAAATGTGAACTAGATTGTGTTACTTCTTTGCATAAAATGCTGCAGTACTTCCTTTCCCACTTCAATTAAGATACAGTCTTTGCTTTGATCTTTAAGGGACTACAGGACATGACATAACCAAATGGAACTAGGGCCACCACCATTTTCTTTAGTCAATGTACAATTACCTCTTTTGTTTCAAACATGAAAACCCCACTCCTATCTTCAGATCTTTCACAACTAGAAATTGCTGTTTTCTGCCCAGGGCACAAACATAACAGAATGAGATGGCTCACCGCATTACTTCCTCGAGGTCTCAGCTCAAATGTTACCTTATCAGAGAGGTTTTCTCGGACTACTTTCTGACCACAGCATCTTTCATCTCCTTCTATTTTATTATACTACATTTTCTTCATAGCACATGTCACTATCTGATATGTTCAATATACATTAATTTATTTGCCAATTGCACTGGACTGGAAGTTGAAGAGCGCAGGAATTTATTTGCAGATACATTCCTAGTGCTGGCAGTATTTGTTGAGTGAATGAACGAAATTCTAGTTAAAGACCTTTTTTCTTTTTGAGACCAGGATATTTTTTTCATATTTTTCTGCTTTTATTTTAGGTTCAGAGGGTACATGTGCATGTTTGTCATATGGATAAGTTGCATATTGCAGGGGTTTGGTGAACAAATTATTTTTTCATCACCTGGGTAATGACCATAGTATCTGATAGGCAGTTTCTCCATCCTTGCCCTCAAGTAAGCCCCAGTGACTATTGTTCCCTTCTTAGTACCCATTTGTACTCAGTGTTTAACTCCCACCTAAAGAAAGAACATGCAGTATTTGGTTTCCTGTTCCTGTGTTAATTTGCTTAGTATTATGTATGCCCTCTAGCTCCATCCATGTTGCTGCAAAACACGTGATTTTGTTATTTTTTTATGGCTACATAGTATTCCATGGTATATATATACCATATTTGCTTTTTCCAGTTCACCACTGCTGGCATCTAAGTTGATTCCATGTCCTTGATATTGTGAAGAGTGTGGTGATTCACATACACATGCATGTGTCTTTGTGGTAGAACAATTTATACTCCTTTGGGTATATACCCAATAATGGGATTGCTGGGTTGAATGTTAGCTGTGCTTTAAGTTCTTTGAGAAATCTCCAAATTGCTTTCCACAGTGGCTAACCTACTTTATATGCCCAATAGCAGTGTATAAGCATTCCATTTTATCTGCAACCTCATCAGCATCTGTTATTTTTTCACTTATTACTAGATTTGCATTTCTCTAATGATTAGTGATGTTGAACACTTATTTTTATATGCTTGTTGGACACGTGTATGTCTTGGGAAGTGTCTGTTCGTGTCATTTGCCCATTTTTTAATGAGGTTGTTTGCTTATTGAGTTGACTTCCATATAGATGCTGAATATTAGACCTCCGTCTGATGTATAGTTTTTCAAATTTTTCTTACATTCTGTAGTTTGTCTATTCTGTTGGTAGTTTCTTTTGCTGTGCAAAAACTCTTTAATTAGGTCCGACTTGTCAACTTTTGTTTTTGTTGCAATTGCTTTCGGAGCCTTTGTCATAAAATTTTTGTCAGGGAAATGGTATTTTCTAAGTATTCCTGTAGGGTTTTTTTGTTTTTTTGTTTTTTTTAATAGTTTTAGATGCTATATTTAAGTCTTTAATCCATCTTGAGTTGATTTTTGTATATGATAAAAGGAAGGAGTTCAGTTTCTGTCTTCTGCATATGGGTAGCCAGTTACCCAGCACCATTTATCAAATAGGGAATGAACTCCCTATTCTGTTCCATTGGTCTATGTGTCTATTTCTGTAACAGTACCATGCTGTTTTGGTTACTGTAGCTGTGCAGTATAGTTTGAAGTTGGGTACTGTGATACCTTCAGCTTTCTTCTTTTTGCTTAGGATTGCTTTGGTTATTCAGGCTCTTGTTTGGTACCATATGAATTTTAAAATTGTTTTTTCTAATTCTGTAAGAAATGCCATTGGTAGGAATAGCATTGAATGTATAAATTGCTTTGGGGAGTATGGCCATTTTAACAATATTGATTCTTCCTGTCCATGAGCATGAAATGGTTTTTTTGTTTTTCATTTGTTTGACATCTTAAAGACATTTCTGATCCACAATCTTAAACAGTGTGGCTGCTACCACATAATCCCTGATTACCAAGTATGTATTCCTGTCCTATGTAGAGGCATTCTTCTGTGCCTCTCTTTAATACTCCTGAAAGATATCAATTAGTTAAGCTTTTTTTTTTTTTTTTTTTTTTTTTTTTTTTTTTTTTTGAGGCGGAGTCTCGCTCTGTCGCCCGGACTGGAGTGCAGTGGCCGGATCTCAGCTCACTGCAAGCTCCGCCTCCCGGGTTCACGCCATTCTCCTGCCTCAGCCTCCGGAGTAGCTGGGACTACAGGCACCCGGCTATTTTTTTGTATTTTTTAGTAGAGACGGGGTTTCCCCGTGTTAGCCAGGATGGTCTGGATCTCCTGACCTCGTGATCCGCCCATCTCGGCCTCCCAAAGTGCTGGGATTACAGGTTTGAGCCACCGCGCCCGGCCTAGTTAAGCTTTATGTGTGCATGTCTTTTATTGTTTGTTGGAACATTAAAAGAATCACAACACAGAAGAGCTTTCTTCTCTTGATCTTAAGAAAAGGCTTCTTCCAAATGAGTGGACAACTGAGTTTCCAAAGGAGGAAGAAGAATGTTATTTTCAGCTATTTTCTAATGTTTTGATTAGGACAGAATGGTCTTATTCTTTCTGAAAGAGTTTTTCTCCTTGCCACACGATAAAAGCATTCTCTCAGTGAGTCACCAAAAAATCATACATTTTCTCGATTTGGTTTGTAGCAGAAAACATAGCCCTATTACCTTGATTCCATTCCTTTTATCTCCAGAATATTCTTTCACCTTAGATCTTGTAATCTATGAAGCATTGAGTTTAAATATTTTATTTTATTTTTGGTTAATAAAAATCTTCTCCCTCGATTTTAGCCTTAAAATTTTTTTACCAAGATAGTATGTTAATAAGAGTTTCCTGGCCTAGAAGGGCATGGGTTCTTCTGTTGTAATGGATGATATTTCTTGTATCTCGCATAGAGGTGGTCTCAATAACAATGATCATAAGAGGTGACAGACTCAACTATATGTTGGCTCTTTTGCATAACACTGGGAAAATTTTTGGAAAACACTTACAGGACCTTTTTGACGTGGCATCACAAACTAGTGGTTCATATGCGAATGTTAGCCTCCAGATGTGGGTGCTTGACATGTCATAGTCCCTAAGGCTGCATGTTCTATTATACCCACTGCTGCTTACAAATACGTATTGCCAACCTGGACCCTGCAGGCATTTGTGTCTGACCCAGAAGACCCACAGAACTTCAATCACTGCTGCTCTTGGTCTTTCCTCACTAGGCTTCAGATCATTTACCATTTACCTTTATTTTACCCATGACTAGAGTTAAATGTCAGGCTGTTAACCATACCTCAGTTAGGAGACTCCATAGCCACTCTCTATAAACGTCGGCTAGAATGCTTCCTTCTAGCATTACAAAAGCTCTTTCTGAACAAAACTTATTTTTAGAAATGCAGCATAGTGATTTTTTTTTCTAAAAGTAAAGTTTGAATATCTATTTTATTTAGAAGCCTTGGGGACATTATGGCTGAGGAAATACATTCTTCAGCCAAAGGACTTGATCATATTGTCCTTACAGATGACAGTGGGTATTTTGCTAGAGTAAGGATAATAAAATTATACTTGTCATCCTTGTTTAGGAAACTGAGAAGTAAATGTGTAGCATAACGGTGCTGTGTCAGGCATTTAGATCTGAACAAAAGGAGCAATAACAAGATTCCATTTTTTAGTAGCAGGTACCATCTGGCCTTAGTGCCTATTCTGGACATAGTCACTACTCAAGGTCACAATCTCAAGTCTTTCTTCAATAAATGCCTTGCAATATGTGGTAATTTTAGCATCTGTTTTAGACTTCCATATAGTTATTCTCTTTTGCATCCAAAACTCCCCACTACAAACTGAGTCCTATTTCAATCTTTGCTATATCTAACTTACCTTCCAGGAAACATCACTCAAAGTCTTGATCCTCCCCTTTACTCTTGACACTGCCTTGATATTGGGATTAATCTGCTGGATGAAAACGCAAGAATTTATTGTTAACAAATTAGTTATCAGGCAGGCAAAAATTTCAGGCAAGCTACCTGCTACAGAACTAAGACCTAAGCAGGTTTGGAGCCTCAGTGTGTACCCTTTATTTATATACTTTTAAAAAGTCCCAGAAGTTTAACAATATGCCTTTTGGTCATTGCCATGGCTTGGGTTACTTTCATCACAAAGAAGTCTTTCTATATAAATTCTCAGTTTTCAGAGTGTGAGCTTTTACGTTTATTCATGCTCTCCCACCCCATACTCAGGAACTTATTCAAGTAACATAAAATATGAAAAAGTAGCTGGACCACAAAGGTAATGCCCAGTTAACAAGTCCCCACACTTTATGTCACACAAAATGTGTTTTTTAGTTCATGCACTGTAAGCAGTGTGTCTTTTAAAGGAATTGTGGCCTCCACTACACTTCAAGCTTTCCACAGGCTCACAAGTTCGTGTATTACAATTCTTTGTGCCTGAACATTAGCTCACTAATCACGCCTTCCCTGTGGATGTGTGGACAACAAGGACCCATGTTTATTTTGTCTGTCAATTCTGAACAATGGTATTTTCTACAATAATTTTATGTGAGTCTATATAGTCCAGGCTTTTCTTGAAAAACTGTATTTTAAGACTTTATAGATACAACAAGTGTAAATAGGTAAGAAAAACTGAACTCTTTATGATAGAATCAACCAGAAACACACTAATAGACAATACAAGCTAATTTCGGATATGCGTATGTGTCATTGTAGGAGTGCAAATTGCACTCCCTATTTGTACAATCAATAGGGAGTGTGGGAATTCAGTGTTAACTACAAATTTCCTTTCACTAGTACATTGATGAATGCCTACATACTGACTGGGTAAGGAAAATTACATTTTTTTCTCATCACCCTGGTTCTGGTATTTCTTTATCTTCCTCTGTACTCAGAGAAATTCAAATCAGATTCATAACCTTCTTGCATTAGGAAATATATATCAACTCTAAGATTGGTTAATCTCTGTCTTCAAGTGCTTATAGTTTAGATGTTTTAAGGACAATTTTAAGAGATCTATTCCTATCTCTGTTTGCTAATGCACAAATATGAACAAATGTACCGATTTCAGGTCATAAATCTCTCTTCTACTTGATATGTTGTATCTTTTTTGTTTTCTGTCATACATTCAGAGGAATTTATAATCCTGCTTCTTTTCAGAAACAGGAAAAACACTAGTGTCAGAGTTGTAAAGAGCAGGAGAGTTAGTTTTTTAAAATTTGAGATGGAATCTCGCTCTGTTGTCCAGGCTGGGGTGCAGTGGCACGATCTCAGCTCACTGCAACCTCCACCTCCCATATTCAAGCAATTCCCCTGCCTCAGTCTCTCAGGTAGTTGGGACTAAAGGCACCTGCCACCACGCCTGGCTAATTTTTGTAGTTTTAGTAGAGATGGGGTTTCACCATGTTGGCCAGGCTTGTCTCGAACTCCTGACCTCATGTGATCCGCCAGCCTCGGCTTCCCAAAGTGCTGGTATTACAGGCATGAGCCACCATGCCTGGCTGAGAGTTACCTTCCTATGAACATTTTTCTTTAAAGCTCTTTACCTTATACTTATTTCTATATATTAATTCATTATTTCCTAAATTCCTTTCCTTCTGCATTTGGCCCCCAACAGCAAGTGGTGGGACCTGGAATATACAACTGTCAAATTTGTACCTCTCGAGTGCTCTACTATTCAACTATTTTGTTGCAGAGATCAGTATCTACCTTCCCAGTATCGGTAGCTTCTTACATTGTTCACACATTGTTATAGCTTAAGAAAGATGCCAGTCTTGCCCAGAAAATCCTGACACTGTGAGAGTCAGGTAATATCCTGGAAAAAATATTTTAGAAATATGATTAGCCATGATATTACACCTGATCTTCTAGTTTCTTCCTACCCTCTCATCACCTTGGAAACTCAGATAACAAGAGATGAGAGGTTTCTAGTACTTATCTAGCCTAAGAGCTTTTGCATCCTGTACTGCATCACAATTAACAACCTTGCCAAATAAGCCATAGATAGATTACTGAGTCTCCCAGTGCATGAGTTAAAAACCCCAACTCTCTTACATTTTGTATATTAGAGAAGAGAAACCTGCATTCTTCACTTTTTTCTATACATTTGAATGCAGGTAACTGGCTCTAAGAATACACAACTTCAGACCCACAAAGAGGCACTCTTAAGTGATAAACTGGAAACAAAGGGAATATTATGTGCTTATTTTATATGTATGACACATAACCTATGTACTATTAGGTTTTGAGGAAAGGATGAAATGTCATATCTCTAAGAGAAAATGGAAAAAGCACAAGTTCAAATGTGTCTGCTCCTGTTAAATCTCTCATTCTATTTTAGTATTATTCATCCAATTAGATTTGAATATGACTTTGTTTCTTTGTAGTACTCATTGCACTTTATGACTCAAATGCTCATTCTTGGTCCACTTACAGCCTTTCTCAGAGGGAGAAACCCTTTCTAGATAGGTGGTATCTGGTAAGGCTGACTTACAAGGACTCATAAGTGATTGTATAAAAGCAAAATCTGCTTACTCCTCAGGCTAACCTTTTAAAAACTTTTCTACTCTGAGTTTAATAGAATTGACTTCATCCATCTGTATACCAAGACTAAGGCTATACCAGTGATTTTGTGGCTGTGTCAATTATTTTCCAGAAATTTTAACAAATCAGAAAACCTCATGATAACAATCATTGTGTACCTCACAAGAACCTCCACATTTCAATCATCTGCCAATGAATAGCTTTAAACACACCATGTTCCTTGCACATCTAAAATTTATGTTCTTTGCAATGAGTCACCTGTTGTCTGTCTTACAGGCACTTTGAGCACTCGTCATGACTGTTCATTGACATTTCTGTGTTGGAATTAATTATTGAGGTAAATTTAACTTTTCCACAGTATGGCAAATAGGGACTAAAAAGTTGTGAGTAATAAATGTGGACCATCGATCACAGGGCCACACAATATACATTTAACAGATGAATGGCGAACTGTCAAGGTTATAGTCTTACCTGGTTCTGGATAAGGAAAAGGAATGTTCCCATGACAGGAACTGCTAATGAGTAGAGCAGACTGTGTCTCCATAACACAAGCTATTGTTGATTTATTTTCTTGATTTCACAGGGCATTCATTGACACCAAATATTTTTATCAAAATAACACTTGTATCCCATCCTCCATGAAAATGTGTCCAAAAAAGGCTAGCCTACTTTAATAATCAGTTTCTAAAAGAATGTGGAGGCAGGTTCAGGATATGATCTGAAGGATTTATCTCCAACAAAGCTATCTGGGGTACTGAGCCCTCCGTGTCTAAATCTGATTTACTGCTTGCTCCTACCTTGAGAGCATTGCCTTGTAATTTTCAGCTGCTCTCATTTTAGCTTTGGCTCCACTTTTCCACATGTCAGATAACTCATAAATCATCCTCCTATCTAAATCTCTATCCATCCTTTTGCTTTCTTAGCCCAATTACCAGCAATTGGTCCTAAGAGGTATAGTCACTGAGAATACCATCTCTTTGTCTGCCTTATATCAACAACCTATATCCATGCCACTATCCTGGGAAGTATCTCTGACTCTCCTAGAACTTAAAGGAAGAAAGAATCGGAATATTTAAAACCTGGGAATTTGGTTCATTTATTTTCAGAAGTACATCCTTCAACAGTCTAAGAAGAATAAGCCACATAACCTATTCTATAAGATTTCCAGTTCAAGAAGGAAGTTCTCAGTCAGCCTAACTAGAAAATTAAGTGGGACTCAAGGATTTTACCTAGACTTTAGAGTGGGTTCATCTGATTACACAAAGAAGCCTAAGACAAGATCAAAAACATAAACTTCACAACAGGAGCTTTATACTTTCTCACTTGAATGAAAGGATGTGAACAATAAATTGTGGCTCTGAGTATTTCTGAGATACTTTGTCCTGTGGCACTCTCTGGAATCAGAGAAGAATCTTAAGCTGATGTGGGGGCCTAGAAGCAGTGAGAGAATCCTTCACATGCAGCCTAAAGGCAAATAAATGTTCAGCATATCTTGGAATACACAGACCAGACAGGATGAACCTTCACAAGCTGAAGAGAGAGAGGAGGACAGGAATCTCAGTATCTGTGTGAGCAACCTGATGACCCAAAGGGACCACACAAGTCATACCTTGGAATCTGAAACCGAGAACATTAACTGAATATCAGTTTTGGTAGAAAATGTCTTTGTATTTGTCACTAGTCAGTATTCAACTGCCTAACTACCTTTCAGTCTTTTTTTTTTTTTTTTTAGCTGTCCTTGTAATTATTTTTGCTTTTCAAGAAAAACATTCAATATCAAAATGAATGCCCTTTGGATTTAATATGTCAAAGACATTATAAATAAAATCATACTGATAAAGCAGGAATAAAGTAGGTCAACACCAAGGTAGCTTTTAACAATAATTTGAGAGGAGAGGAGTCTAGGAAGATGGTGGAGTAGGAACCTCCAGGAATACATTGCCCCATTTAGACAGCAATTGCACTGGCAGAATCTGTCTGATGTAAGTATTTGGGAACTCTAGAGTCTGCTGAAGGCTTGAAACTTCCAGGGGGAAGTCTTAGAAAGTAAATTGTAGTTAATATCTGTTCATTTTCAGCGTTTATCATGGTAACAGACACTCATTCCCACATCTTAGCCACATGGCAAGCAGCTGTGCTCCTGTGTTCCTGGAACAGTTTGCAAACAGCTTGCTTGAGCGAAGGTGGGTAAAAAGGAACCTGTCTTTGAAATACCTACAATCTGTGCTGTGGTTTCTGATTGCTGCTTCTGCTGACACAGGTATAGACAGAGATGCTCCTGCATTGTTGTAAATTCCTATCCTAGCTGAAGTGACTTCTAGGAGAGTGAAACAGCTGACACCCTTTTCCACCTACCTTCATTTTTCTTTTTTCCTTTTGGGAGCCAGAAATTGAAGAGAAGGAAATTGAATACAACTGCATATGTGGGGAAAATTAAAAAGTAACCATGCATACCCACGGAAAGGCTCAAAGATGGCCTCCAGAAACAATGTAAATGATAGCAAACCCAGGATGGGGCAGAATGTGATTTCCAGAGATTTTTAGATTTAAATGTATAGTTTTCAACAAAAAATTCACAAAGCATATGATAGTCTCACTCTGTTTCCCCATGCAAATCTCATCTCTAAGCCTGGTGGAAGGTGACTGAGCTGTGGGGGCAGACTTCGCCTTTGCTATTCTCATGATATCTGGTTGTTTGATAAGTGTAGCACATCGCGCCCCAACTCCCTCTCCTCCTCGCTTCTCCTTCCACCATGATTGCAAGTTTCCTGAGGTCTCCCCAGCCATGCAGAACTGTAAGTCAATTAAACCTTCTTTTCTTTATTATTTACCCAGTCTCAGGTAGTTCTTTACAGCAGTGTGAAAATGAACTAATATACAAAATTGGTACCAGGAGAGTGGGACACTGCTATAAAGATAAAATGTGGAAGCAACTTTGGATCAGTTTGGAGCACTCATAAGAAGACAGAAAGATGAGAGAAAGTTAGAAACTTCCTAGAGATTTGAATGGTTTTGACTAACAGGCTGATAGTGATATGGAAAATGAAGTCCATTCTGAGGAGGTCCCAAATGGAGATGAGCAACTTTGGGAACTGGAATAAAGGTCACCCTTGCTATACCTTAACAGCATTTTGCCCCTGCCCTAGTATCTGTGGAACTTTGACCTTGATGATTTCGGGTATTTGACAGAAGAAATTTCCAAGCAGCAAAGCATTCAAGAGGTAACCTGGCTTTCTCTAAAAGTATACGCTCATATGTGTTCACAAGAGAGGGTCTGACATTTGAACTTACGTTTAAAAGGGGAGCAGAGCATAAGGTTTGAAATTTTGCAGACTGACCATGTAGTAGAAAGGGAAAAACCCATTTTCTAAGAAGAAATTCAAGCTGGCTGCAGAAATTTGCATATGTAATGAACCAAATGTTAATAACCAAGATAATGGAAAAAATGTCTCCAGAGCATTTCAGAAAGTTTCTTGGCAGCCCCTCCCACACAGGCCTCAAGGCCTAGGAGGAAAAAATGGTTTTGTGGGCTCAGCCTAGGACCCTGCTGCTCCAGTTCCAGCCATGGCTAAAAGGGGCCAATGGACAGTGGACCAGAGCTTCACAGGGTGTAAGCCCCAAGCCTTGGCAGGTTAGATGTGCTGTGGGTCCTACAGGTGCACAGAAGGCAAGAATTAAGGTTAGTGAACCTCTGCCTTGGTTTGAGAGGATGAATGAAAACATGTGAATGTCCAGGCAGAAGTCTGCTGCAGGGGCAGAGCCCTCATAGAGAACCTGTGCTAGGGCAGTGCAGAAGAGAAATTGGGTGTCAGAGTCCTAAAAGAGTCTCCACCGGGACACTGCCTAGTGGAGCTGTGAGACAGAGGGTCACAGTCCTCCAAACCCCAGCATGGTAGATCAGCAGCCTGTACTGTGCACCTGAAAAAGCCACAGGCACTCAACACCAGCCTTCAGCCTGTGAAAGTACCCATGGGAGCTGTACCCTGCAGAGCCACAGCTGCCCAATGCCTTGGATGTGAGATATGGAGTCAAAGAAGATTATTTTGGAGCTTGAAGATATAATGCCTACCCTGTGGGATTTTGGACTTGCATGGGGCCTGTAGCCCCTTTGTTTGGGCCAATTTCTCCCATTTGGAATGGGAACATTTACCCAAAGCCTGTACCCCATTGTATCTTGGAAGTAACTAGTTTTTGATTTTACAGGCTCACAGGTGGAAGGGACTTGCCTTGTCTCAGATGAGACTTTGGACTTTTGAGTTAATGCTGGAATGAGTTAAGACTTTGGGGGACTCATGAGAAGGCATGATTGGTTTTGAAATGTGAAAGGAACATGAGATTTGGGAGGGCCAGGGTGGAGTGATATGGTTTGGCTGTGTCCCCAACCAAATTTCATCTCAAATTTATAATCACCACATGTTGGGGGAGTGGCCTGGTGGAAGGTGACTGGGAATGAACTTTCCCCTTGCTGTTCTTGTGCTAGAGTTCTCGTGATATCTGGTTGTTTGTTAAGTGTCTGGCACTACCCCTGTCTGCCCCCTCTCTCCTGCTGCCTTGTGAAGTAGGTCCTTGCTTCTCCTTCAACTTCTGCCATGATTGTATGTTTCCTGAGGCCTCCTGAGCCATGTGGAACTGTGAGTCAATCAGTCTCAGGTAGTTCTTTACAGCAGTGTGAAAACAGACTAATATAGCATAAATTCACAAAGTATGGCTGGTTCAAAGCCAAATAAAAAGATTAAGAGAAACTGTCCCTGAAAGACTTGATGGCAAATATATTAGACAAAGACTATATATATAAAATATATAAACATATTATATATACACATATATATGTACATATATATTATATATTTGCCAAAAAATAAAATACACACTGATGTATCATAGATGTATACAGTGTAGAATTAGTGAATCAAGCTAATTAACGTAACTATTACCTTAGATATTTGTCATCTATTCCTAACAAACTTTGTACCACGTGACCAACACTTCTGCAGTCCCTAAAGTGAGTCATTTGTAGACACAATATAGTTGAATCATGTGTTTTTATCCATTCTGCTAATCTCTGTTTTGATGGGAGTGTTTAATCCATTTACATTTAAAGTAATTACTGGTGAGGGACTAACTTCTATCATTTTGCTCTTTGTTTTCCATATGCTTTATAGTCTTTCCCTCTGATTTCTTGCCTTTCTATATTATTTTCCATTTAGTTTGTTTTGTAGTAATATATTTAAATTCCTTACTCTTTTTCTTTGGGGCATATTTTACATCTATTTTCTTTGTGGTTACCATGAAGATGGGTTTATACCAACCTAACTTTAAAACATACAAATCCTCTGCTCCTTTATAGCTGTGTCCCCATCCCTTTTAGTTGATGTCACAAAACTACATGTTTATACATTGGGTGTGCAGAAACAGACTATTAAGTTTTAAGTTATATAAAACCAAATCTGGCATTGCAAACAAAAGTTACAGTAATACTAGATTTTAGACTAATAGTCATTCTAAAAAATTTATTCATTTAAACAATCATCTAGAAAACAAAAGTGGAGTTATAAGCTCCTGGTACAATAATGCTACCCTCTATAATTATCCATATTTACCTTTATTGAGAATTTTATTTGTTCATAAGCCTTAAGTTACCATCTAGTGCCTTTTCATTTAACTCTAAGGACTCCTTAGAACATTCTTATTGCAGGGTAGGTCTAATGATAACCAAATTCCTCAGATTTTGTTTATTTCTGAATGCGATCTCCCTCACTTTTAAAGGACAGTTTTGGCAGATGCAAAGTTTCTGATGAGAAACCTGCTGATAATCTTATTGAGAATACCTTGTATGTGAGAATACCTTGTATGTGATAAGTTGCTTCCTTCTTGCTACTTTCAAGATTCTCTTTTTGTTTCATCTTTCAAAAGTTGCATTATAATGTATCTTGGTGTGAGTCAACCTAGGCAATGCCATTCAGGACATAGGCATGGGCAAGGACTTCATGTCTAAAACACCAAAAGCAACGGCAACAAAAGCCAAAATTGACAAAGGGATCTAATTAAACTAAAGAGCTTCTGCACAGCAAAAGAAACTACCATCAGAGTGAACAGACAACCTACAGAATGGGAGAAAATTTTGCAATCTACGCATCTGACAAAGGGCTAATATCCAGAATCTACAAAGAACTTAAACAAATTTACAAGAAAAAATCAAACAACTCCATCAAAAAGGGGGCAAAGGATATGAACAGACACTTCTCAAAAGAAGGCACTTATGCAGCGAACAGACACATGAAAAAATGCAAAAATGTTCATCATCACTGGCCATCAGAGAAATGCCAATCAAAACCACAATGAGATACCATCTCACACCAGTTAGAATGGCAATCATTAAAAAGTCAGGACACAGCAGGTGCTGGGGAGGATGTGGAGAAATAGGAACACTTTTACACTGTTGGTGGAACTGTAAACTAGTGCAACCATTGTGGAAGACAGTGTGGCGATTCCTCAAGGATCTAGAATTAGAAATACCATTTAACCCAGCCATCTCCCGTTACTGGGTCTATGCCCAAAGGATTATAAATCATGCTGCTATAAAGACACATTCACATGTATGTTTGTTGGAGCAGTATTCACAATAGCAAAGACTTGGAACCAATGCAAATGTCCAGCAATGACAGACTGGATTAAGAAAATGTGGCACATATACACCATGGAATACTATGCAGCCGTAAAAAAGGATGAGTTCATGTCCTTTGTAGGGACATGGATGAAACTGGAAACCATCATTCTGAGCAAACTATCGTAATTCAGAAAACCAAACACCACATGTTCTCACTCATAGGTGGGAAATGAACAATGAGAACACTTGGACACAGGGTGGGGAACATCACACACTGGGGCCTATCATGGGGTGGGGGACTAGGGGAGGGATAGCATTCCACTGAGGGGTATATATCTTAAAGAAAGTCTGAGAGGTCCGCATGGGGATGAATACGAGAAGGTGCACTGCATTGTTGTTTGTGGTACCAGTGAGTCTGAGGCAAGTGAAATGTGAATGCATACCATGGAGTACTGTGCAGTCGTTAACAGCAACAGACTAAACACACACATAGTGATATGAATGGGCCCCAAAACCACATTATGCTGATTGTACGAAACAACTAGAGAAACCTATAATATACTCTTTCTGTGAACTACATACATGCATGCATGTCACAGTATGTGAAGAATTTGTGCAAATACACATACACCTTAAATATGTTAGAATATTTGTCTGTAGTAAGGAAGGAGGAGAAAGGAAGTGAGTCATGAGGATAAGAGGGAATAAACAAATAAAACGAGAGGGGTCTTGCACAGACCAATGATGATAATGACCCATTAACGAGCCTGTAAGAATGAATAGCTCAAACTTCTGTACCTGAGTTTACAAATAAATAAATAAAATATGTTTTTGTCTTATTAAAAAAAGAAAAATAAAACAAGCTTAGTTCTTTGACTAGATCAACAAAATTTGCAAATCTTTATCTAGAGGTCTAAGAAAAAAGACTAAAATTACTAAAATTGAGAAGGAAAGTGGAGCCATTTCTTCCAGTTCTACAGAAATAAAAAGGGCTATGAGTATCATAAAAATTTTATATTTACAAATTGAATAACCTAGATGAAATGGGCAAATTTCTAGAAACACAAAACTTGCCAAGACTAGATGCTGACAGGGACACAGTGAACAGGGAACTCTTCTACACTGCTGGTGGGAATGTAAACTAGTATAGCCACTATCGAAAACAGTGTGGAGATTCCTTAAAGAACTAAAAGCAGAACTACCATTGGATCCAGCAGTCCCACTACTGGATACCTACCCAGAGGAAAAGAAGTCATTATTCGAAAAAGATACTTGCACACGCATGTTTATAGCAGCACAACTGCAAAATTGTGGAACCAATTCAAATGCCCTTCAATCAACGAGTGGTTAAATAAACTGTGACATATATATACACACACGTATGTGTATATATGTGTGTGTGTGTATATATTATGTAATACTACACAGCCATAAAAAGAAATGAATTAACAGCATTCACCGTGACCTGGATGAGATTGGAGATGATTATTGTAAGTGAAGTAACTCAGGAATGGAAAACCAAACATCATATGTTCTCACTGATGTGTGGGAGCTAAGCTCTGAGGATGCCAAGGCAGAACAATGATACAACAGATGTTGGGGAATTGGGAGGGAAAAGTGGGAGAGAGGCAAGGAATAAAAGACTACAAATCTCACAAATCATGTAACCAAATACCACCTGTACCCCAATAACGTATGGAAAAATAAAGTTTCAGTAGACCTAAAATTAGTAAGATTAATTGAAATCTCATGACAGTAAAAAAAAAACAACAACAACAACAACAACAACAACAAAACCTTAATATCAATCCTTTTAAAACTTTTCCAGGTCGGGTGTGGTGGCTCCCACCTGAAATCCCTGCACTTTGAGAAGCTGAGGCAGGAGGATTGCTTGAGCCCAGGAGTTCAAGACCAGCCTGGGCAACATGGTAAGACCCTCTCTCTACAAAAAAATACAGAAAATAGCTGGGAGTGGTGGTGCATGCCGGTAGTCCCAGCCACTCCGGAGGCTGAGGTAAGAGGATCACTTGAGGCTGCAGTGAGCTGTGATCGTGCCATTGCACTCCAGCCTGGGTGACAGAGTGAGACCCTATTTCAAAAAGAAAAAAAAAAAAACCTTGGGCCGGGCGCAGTGACTCACGCCTGTAATCCCAGCGCTTTGGGAGGCTGAGGTGGGTGGATCACGAGGTCAGGAGATCAAGACCATCCTGACACACACGGTGAAACCCCGTCTCTACTAAAAATACAAAAAATTAGCCGAGCGTGGTCGCGGACGCCTGTAGTCCCAGCTACTCGGGAGGCTGAGGCAGGAGAATGGCGTGAACCCGGGAGGCCTGGGGACTGAGCGAGACTCCGTCTCGAAAAAAAATATTTTCCAAAAAGTTAGAGGAGAAGATACTTCCTCGCTCATTCTATAAGGCCAGCATTACCAAAACTGAACAGAAAGACACTACAAAAAAGTAAACTACAAACCAATATATTTGATGAAAAAAATCCTTAAAAATGGATTATACACCATGATCAGTGAGATTTATTTCTTGAATACAAGACTGATTCAAAAAATTCCATCACTGTAATACAACAGATTAAGAAATGAAAGAATAAAAACCACATGATTATCTCAATTGATACAGAAAAAGCATGTTACAAAATTCAACATCCTTTTATGATTAAAACACTCAACAAACGAGAACAAGAAGGAAACTGCCTCCACATAACAAATTATACATAAAAATCCACAGCAAACATACTGATTGGAGAAAGAATGAAAGTTTTCCAAGATCAGGACCAAGGCAAAGGTGATCACTAGCAACACTACTCTTTGATATAGTTCTGAAGTTGTAGCCAGAGCAATTAGTAATTAAAAATAAAAACCAAAGGCCTCCAAATTACAAAAGAGTAAGTAAAATTACCTCTGTTTGCAGATGAGATAATCTTACATATGGAAAATCCTAAAGATTCCACCAAAAAACTGTGAGAACAAACAAATTCAGTGAAATAGCAGGCTGATACAAGCTAATATACAAAAATCATGTTAACAATGAACAATCTGAAAACGTAATTATAAAAATAATTCTATTTACAATAGCATTAAAAGAATATAAATCTTAGGGATTCACTTAAGGATGTGAAATACTTGCCAAAATAAAACTGCAAAACATTACTGAAATAAAGAAGACTTAAATAGATAGAAACACACCCTGTGTTCATGGATAGAAAGACTTAATATTGTTTAATAAGTCAGTATCACCCAAACCAATCTATAGATCCAGAGCAATCTCTATCAAAATCCAGTGTTTTCTTTTTGTAAAATAGATAAACCCATTCTAAAATGTATATGGAATTTTAAGGAAGTCCAAAGAGACAAACAATGTTGGGAAAAAAAAAAGAAAAGCTGGAGGACTCACATTTTGATTTCAAAACTTCATATAAAGCTACAATGTAGTACTGGCATAAAAACAGACATATAGACCATTGGAATAGAATAGAGAGCCCAGAAATAAACCCTCACACATATGGTCAAATGATTTTTTGGCAAGGGTGTTAAGACCAAATGAGAAAAGAACAGTCTTTCAAGCAATGGTCTGGAAAAATTAGATATCCACATATAAAAAGAATAAAGTTGTACATGAACTTAATACTATATATAGAAATTAACTCAAAATGGATCAAACACCTAAATCTGTAAAATTATTAGATGAAAACATGAACACATTATATTTGGTAATTATTTCTCAGGTATGACACCAAAGGCACAGTTGACAAAATAAAAAGATAAATTGGATATCATGAAAATTTTAAATGTGCTTTAAAACACAAAATCAATAGAGTAAAAGTTACCTTTTACCACAGAATGAAAGAAAACATTTGCAAATCATATCTAATAAGGGATTAACACTCAGAATATATAGAGAAATCCCCAAAGTTAAGCAACAAAAGCAAAGGAATTGAATAGACATTGCTCCAAAGAAAATACAAAAAGCACATTTAAAGATGTTCAACATCATTAATCATTAGGGAAATGCAAATCAAAATTAAAACATGATACCACCTGACACTTATTAGAATGGCTACTACCAAAACCAAACAGAATAACAAATGTTTGTTAGGATGTGGAGAAATTGGAATACTTTTGCAAGAAATGTAAAATAGAATGTAAAACAGTATGGCAGTTTCACAAAAAAAAGTAAAAATAGGGTTACCATATGATCCAGCAATTCTACTTCAGTGAATTTACCCAAAAGACCTGAGAAAAAGATCCCAAAGAGATTTCTACACCCATGTTTATAACAGCATTATTCACAGTAACTACAACATGAAAGCATCTTAAGTGTCCATCAATAGATGAATGGATAAGCAAAATTGGCATATACATATGATGGAATGTTATTCAGCCTTAAAAAGGAATTTCTGACATATGCTATGATGTGAATAGACCTTGAAGTCTTGATGCTAAGTAAGCAAGCCAGTCACAAAAAGACAAATGCTGTGTCATTCCACCTGTATGATATATTTAGAGTAGTCAAAATCATGGAGACAAAGTAGAATGGTGGTTTCCAGGGGATTGGGGGAGGGAGGGAGGGGGTATTGTTTAAGTATAGAGTTGTAGTTTTATAAGATAAAAATAATTATGGAGATGAATGCTGATGATAGTTTGAAAGTTATGAGTGTATATAGTAACACTGAACTATACAATTAAAATTGGTTACCATGGTAAATTTTATGTTATGTGAATTTTGCCATAATAAAAAATATTTGGGACTGGGCACAGTGGCTCAGGCCTGTAATCCCAGCCACTCAGGAGGCCAAGGCAGGAGAATAATTTGAACCCAGGAGGTGGAGGTTGCAGTGAGCTGAAATACTGCCACTTCACTCCAACCTGGATGACAAGAGTGAGGCTCTGTCTCCAATCTATCTATCTATCTATCTATCTATCTATCTATCTATCTATCTATCTATCTATCTGATCTATCTATATGAAAAATGCTATGAAAACATAACAGCTGAACACAGTGTAAGGGCTAATATAGAATTAATGTTATTATAATGATTTGAAAATCAAATGTTTTGAAAAGTGTAGTTGATTGATCTTTCTTAAAAGTTGTTTATACAAGTCAACTCAATAGGGCACTAGAAATGTTTCAACTTGAATTAGTAAGAATTTTGACTTATAGTAACTCTAAACATATTTAGTTGATACTGTAAATGACTTTCTTAAGTGCTTAGGTCCTCGTGCATTGCAAAGAACTTCTTATATAGGTTTATCCCAACTTTTAAAAATAATGGTGGCACATGACTTTCTCCACACACTTATATCGTTTCAACATCATCATTTTTTTCTCCTATGGAGAAAAGCCCTAGAAGTGATACAAGTGGTTTTTGTTGAGATGGAGTCTTGCTCTGTTGCCCAGGCTGGAGTGCAGTGGTGCGATCTCAGCTCACTGCAACCTCTGGCTACCAGGTTCAAGCAATTCTCTTGCCTCAGCTGCCTGAGTAGCTGGGATTACATGCGCTGATTACATGGTTAATTTTGGTATTTTTAGTAGAGATGGGGTCTTACCATGTTGGCCAGATGGTCTGCAACTCCTGACCTCATGATCTGCCCATCTCAGCTTCCGAAAGTGCTGGGATTACAGGCATGAGCCACCACACCTGGCCGTCAAGTGATTGTTTTGAATGAGCTTTTCACTTTAGCCAGATACCTTAATGTAAAACAGGCATTAGAGTCACATAACACATTGCTTACGCTTTCCAGAAGATCTAGTTCCTTGCAAAATGATGTGTTTGGTACACTATTGGCTTCTGTTTTTACAGTATATGTCATCTAAGGGAGGATAGACATGGTTCTGCTCATACAGAAATTGTGCTGATTAGGAGCTCCTGTTCGATTTATCTACCTTTACAAATTAAGTGTGGTAATGTTTAGTACAGTGGAGTAAAATATGTAGTTCTTAAATACTAAGGGAACTCAGAAGTTTGTTCAAATGATTAACTATAACAATAATGTTCACTTATCTAATCCTCTGCAGACTATAATATGGAGGGTATTACATTTAACAACCCTCCTTATGATCTTAAAGAGAAAGTTGTCTAACTTAAGTACTTCAAATTATTGTATTACATTTCTGTTTTGCTCTTTAGCTATAGTAGATTCGTTTTTAGCTTTAGTAGTCTCATTTTCAGTTTTCCCATGACGCTGGAAACTACATTGCACAGATGTTTTCTCTCCCAAGTACTCAACAAGTAAATGTATATTTGGCATCTGCATCATTCTCTTTAGCATTTCACTTCACCAGTTGAAGACCATCTTATCTGAATTGTGAAATGGAGAGGAAGTGACTGAAAAATTGTGTGGGACAAATCACAAAAAAAACAGCAGGCAATTACAAGAGACATCTAGGAACAGGTAGTCAAATGCTTCATTTCATCCTAGGAACCTTCTGGTGTGCTAAGAGCAAGTGGCTAACTTGAAGAATAGATAACCTCATCTTAGCTTACTGTATTCAGGCACTCATGGGTGGTGGTGGGGGATATACTTACTATCCAGAATGGGGCAAATTGCAATCACAAGCATTATTACAATTGAAAAGTTTGCATTTCTAACATTTCCACTATCTTTAATTTTTTCTTCTTTTGTTTTGACAATCCCTGTTAAATAATAGAATACTTACACCAATTTAAATAAATATTTTAGGGTAATGTTTTTAAATATTAATACATATATTTAAGAGAGATTGTCAAAGCAAGAAATTGTAAAGCCTGGTATTACTAGGTCATCTCTCATGAAACTTGGGCTGGTTGATCTAATTTACTCCTTGAATTTCAAATTACTGAATATCTCAAATCTTTTGCTTTAAAATACAGCTACGTCCTTAACTTCAGACCATCTGCTGAACATGTAGATACCCTTGGAAATTGCAAGTGTAAGAACGAAGTGTTCTAGACCTTGGAGTGGAATGCTTCAGCTGAGAGTCATTTCAATGGTCTACAGAGAGATGGTCAACATCAGAACAAGAGTAATGGCAGTGAGGATGTAAAGGAGAATATGAGTGAAAAAATGTGCACCAGATTGAAATCTTATGACTTCAAACATTCTCTTCTATTGGAAAAATGGAGAGGAAGAGTAAAGGGCCTATGATGACACACAAGTTTCTGACTTGGCAACCTGAATTATCCTTTCTTTCTCTTTCTCTAAGATTATAGAATAACTGATGAGAATAATTTCAGAGTTTGGGACTGAGATGTGTT
Source organism: Rhinopithecus bieti (assembly GCF_001698545.2). Classification (NCBI taxonomy): domain Eukaryota; kingdom Metazoa; phylum Chordata; class Mammalia; order Primates; family Cercopithecidae; genus Rhinopithecus; species Rhinopithecus bieti. The sequence goes on along the minus strand of NW_016812078.1, from coordinate 1,558,146 downwards.
GAGAACCTCCAGGTAAATATATCTATTAAGGACTAGCATGTGGGGCTGGAAGTCTAGGAGTGAATTCCAGGCATGAATTGAAACCATGATCTTGGGAGATATAACCCTGTTAAGAACATGTGGAAACATAATGAATAGAAAATACAACACAGAATCCCTTGTTGTTTATTTCTTTGTAGTCATCATCTAGTTTGTTTTCAATTTGTTGCAACTGCCTATATATTTCAAAATATATAGTCAGCTTTTATATATGATTAGTAAAATGAATTAAAAATGATTTACATCAGACTTAGATGAGGTACCTCTTCTACCAATCTTTTATAGTCATGCAATATGGCCTTGTAAGAAAAATGAGGTCATGTATGTATGCACATACAGTTTAAATTGCTAGGTGGGGTTTGTGATCTAATTTCTGCCTATCAATTGCCTGGTTCAAATTTTACCAGGCCACTAGAATGAACGTTCCCTTTATATCCAGGGATTCAAATAAATCATTAATACCATCAGCAAACTTACTCAGGCATCTTCAGTATTACTGCCAAAGCACTTAGCCATGCTAAGTAAGTCCCTTAGCGTCCCTTACCTGCAGAGACGCAATGGCATGAGTTAAGTTAAATGCAAAGGAGACTGCCTAAAAGATCCGAATGCATTCTTGTTCAGGCATATAATCAATGTTTGTTTCCAAAATGGATAAACAGATGTGGGTATCCCAGTAGCATTGGCTTTGTTTCTTCTATAAAATCGTTAAGAGCACTATCATCTATGATAGCGTATCACTGCTCTTGAATAAATAGGCCCATTCAGGGCAATAAAAACAATCAGCATTTTCCTCACAACCATGCATGCACATGTTGCCCACCTTGCATTGAGCATTAGCTTCTATGGTGAGAAAAATGAGATTGATGGGCCATGATAGTTTCCTCTAAAGTTTATGAATACACCAGGGATAATTAATATCCAATTTGATGAACTATGGACAATAAGGATTTGACACTTTCCAAAGAGAACTTGCAAATATTCTAGGTAATTTACCTTAATGTTTTGCCTCTTTCAGATCTGTGGATTTAGTATCTTCCTTGCCTTATCTTCTGACATTTGGATAAAGCTGACCACTTTTTCCTATTGACTACTCTGATTCTTTATATCCAATTCTGATATTATAAGTAGCATATACATATTATCACTGTTTTCTGTTCACTTTCCTCTAGATTATGAATAGCTTAAAGAAGGAACTATGTCTTTTTAGTCCCCAGCATAGAGAATGCAGCATAGAATAGGTGATAAATAGCTGTTTGTTAAAATAAAATGAAATACATGTTTCATGAAAAACTGAAAATAAAATTTATATTAAAAGCTTATGGTTAGATATTATCTCAGAAAAAAATAGAACAGGTAGAAAAGTAAAACATGTTCAAACCTCAGAAATAGGAGCCAGTTCTAAAATATTTTATTGTTCATATTAATGCCATTTGAGGAAATCATTTTGTTGCAAAGTGGCAAAAGGAGTTTTAAACATTAATGCGACTATATTTTCTTCTTTTTTTGGTCTTTAGTGTTCAGAACTGTAAGTAAAGGGGAGCTGGAAGAGTATCTTTTTTATTATGACATATGTAAAATTACTTTTAATCAAATGATTTTTAACTGAGCCAATTTTCTGACAAAACTGCCTATGCAAAAGAACCCCAAATTGCGGTGTTTTGGATGGCTAAAGAATGTGCTGATGTGTTGATTCCCTGGGCCATCAAGCTGGTGCATCCTCAGTGTGATTGATAAATATTTATTTCTACAGAGTCCAAGACATGAGAATGGTTTTGTGGCATAAGTGTAAAACATTTTCTTGTGAATAGCAAAACATGTTATAAAACTAAATTATATTGTCCATTTGTGTATGAAAAGAGAAAACTTCTTTAAAATCTTTTTTGGGCACCATGTTTAGGCACAAAATTGGGAGTATTTGTTTTGCATGCATTTTATCTTCTTAATTATCTACTTACACGAAGTCATTTATACAATAGGTATTAATGGAATTGGAGATTGATATCAGTGTAATGGTCAAATAGCACGTGTAAAACTGTTATTTCAAGCCACACCTCAAGAAAGGCAGGTATGTATGCAGGACAGAGCTCTGGGTGACCTTGGACTGACCCAGTTCTCTCCCCCTTTCTCATGTGAAGTTCTCAAACATAAACAGAATGTGCTGGCAGTGCAGCTTGCCGGGAAAAGAAGGAACAGGCTCGACCAGCCTAGGCTCTATTCCTGCCCCTCCCGGAACCTGGAACAAGATGTCCTTCAACATTTTAGCTTAGCAAATTATGTTATCCCTGGGATATAAAACCCAAGGTACACTGCTTTCCAGGATCCTTCAGCTGCAGTGCAGGTGGGGCACACATAAGATGCCAGACACCCTGGGCAGCTTTTCTGAGCCTCAGAAAAGCTCATCATGAATTCTAGGTCTCTGCTTCCCCTTACTGCTTATCTGTGAATAATAAAACTGCTTCACATAACTTGTATGAGTATTATGTCTCACCTGACTCATACAAGTGGTAAAAATTGCAGACCCAAATGCAGTGAACTGCAGTGTTAAGACTTCTCTTTCTGGTGATGGGCATAGTGATGATCTTTGCTATTCTCCATGCAGTGGGAGTTTTTCCCAGCAGATGGTAACCAGTGCACAGTTCACCTGCTTCAAAATGCAGAGGAGGGGAAGCTGAAGGTTGAAGAACCGGAGGAGGTCATATTCAAGCAGAGGTCAAGTACTGGGAAACTAGGACATCTTGCAATAGTATATAAATTCGAGGTTAGGACCCAATTATAGATTGGAAAATCAAAGATTTAATTCAGAGATCAGGGAGCTTGTTTTTAGTAACCAGTTATCAGGAAGGAGTCAGAAGTCGAGAAGAAAATTCATTGCGCCTGAAACAAGGAAGAGGCATGAGGTCCAGAATTCAGACCCAGAGAACATGTCATAAGGAAACCCGTGCTCAAAGTGCTGGCATAATCCAAAGGCAATGATGTTTTCTTCACACTTTCTGCCACGACAGGGATCATGGTTCATTCTTATATCCTACTATTTATTTAATTTGGTTCATCTTTAACCTCATTCTCTAATACTTTCCTTATCTCTCTGGGGTAGCCTCTTTGGACCACTAGACTTTGAGATGTCAAGCATTCACATTTGCTGCTGCCTCCAAAACCTCGCCCCTAGACAGTTGCACTGTTCATTTTCACATGGTGTCTGTTCCAACATCACCTGCTCAGTGATGTCTTTGCTAACAACCCTATGTAAAATAGAACTAACACAGCGGTCTTCAGCCCTTACTTGTTTCATTTCCATTCATAGACCTTATCCCTATGATACTGCATTGAATCTTTATTCGTAAACAGAAGATCTATATAATGGATAATTTCTCTACTTCCCACCTATTCCCAGAACCTGGAAAGAAGCCTAACACATTTATGTTTTTAAATGAATACATTAATAAACATTTTAAGTAGAAGCTACAGCTAGCTGGAAATTTAAGTGAAAAAGAATTACAGATAATTGTGTGAGTTCATCAAGAGTCTGTTCATAAGTAGGACAGCCATTTGCCAGAGTTGAGAGAAGCAGTCTCATTATACAATTATAGTTCTAACAAGTTCTTGATAGTGCCACTGTTTACACTCAAACTCATCGAAACTAGAATACTCTAAGTAGAATATTTGGGAAAGCTTGCATGAGATAGGAGCAAGTAATAGGTGAGTTTTGACAATGTTACCACCTGAACACTTGTTTTGACTGGTTCTTTATCCATTGAAACTGTGCAATCTCTAAAGCAATGGCTATGAACTCAAATGCTTCAGGAGCCAGCCAGATGATTAAAATGTGTGGCATGGGCATCTGTGAAGACTATATATAAAAAGCTAGATTTCTGTGTCCTATGTTCTATGCTATGCCATTTGGGGCCGTGTGGTGGCTCATGCCTGTGATCTCAGCACTTTGGGAGGCCAAGGCAGGTGGCTCACAAGGTCAGGAGATCAAGACCATCCTGGCTAACACAGTGAAACCCCATCTCTACTAAAAATACAAAAAATTACCCAGGTGTGATGGCGGGCACCTGTAGTCCCAGCTACTGGAGAGTCTGAGGCAGGAGAATGGCGTGAACCCGGGAGGCGGAGCTTGCAGTGAGCCGAGATTGCTGCCACTACGCTCCAGCCTGGGCAACAGGGCAAGACTCCATCTAAAAACAACAACAACAACGCTGGCCTGGCCAGGCATGTGCCTGTAATTCCAGCTACTTGGGAGGTTGAGGCAGGAGGCGGGAGAATCCACTTGAACCCCAAGAGATGGAGGTTGCAGTGAGCAGAGATTGGCCATTGCACTCCAGCCTGGGCAACAGAGTGAGACCTGGTCTCTAAAAACAAAATCAAAATGCAAGCCCAACGGTGTCATTCTGCCACATTTTAAAGAAAACTATGACTCTAGATTTTATGTAAATTTTTTAAATGTTGACAACTAATCCAAACATTGTCATATATCATGTCAGCAAAATAAATAACATCTTCTGCCAAGACACTGTCTTTGAGCTTCTCTTAAGCCCAAAATATGATCCATCAAAATATTGTAAGATGTATTGGAGGTTCACTTCTCATGTCTATGCATGAGGAACTAGCCTAAAAAGAATTTAAATTTCTTTGGGATTTTCTGACAGGATACGGTGCCTCATGCGTGTAGTCCCAGCTACTCAGGAGGCTGAGGCAGGAGAATCACTTGAACCTGGGAGGTGGAAATTTCAGTGAGCCAAGATTGCACCACTGCACTCTAGCCTGGGCGATAGAGCAAGACTCTTGTCTCCAAAAAATATATAAAATAAAAATGATTTTCTCATACTTATGGGCAACGCAGAAATTTTTACCATTTCCTTATTTTGTTTTGTTTCAATAAACTGTGAGAGAATTTGGCCAGAAACTTCTCTGCACCTTCATGGAATATTGAACAGAAGAAAAAAATCAAAAAGCAGTCTCAAGAGAGAAAACATAATGGATTTGGGATGTAGATGAAATATTGAAGAAAAGAAAAAGAGGAGCTAGAAAAGAAGAAAATAGATCAAGGTGAAGCAACTGTAAAGGAAAACAAATAAATTATTCAAGTGCTAAGACTTTAAAAAGTTGCAATTTAAAATAATAATATGGTTTCCTAGTGGAAAGAGAAGACTAAGTTATGGGAAACCAATTTGCTAAATTATAAGACCCCATGATGAGACCATTATCACTCTTATAAAATACACATTAATTATATTGAACCTGGTTAGTTGCTCTAAAAGATGAACAGTACAAGAACTGTCTTCTTTAAAAATTAAGAGTCAGATTCAAACTCTACCAATTTTCTTATCTGCTAGCTTAAGAGAAGTCAGGTTGATATCTAAACATATATCAATATAACATATAATAGAATCTTTAGACACTAAAATTATGACAGAGTTGGATATTATCAACCAATATGGAAAAAATGAGATAAATTACAATAACATATCATTGTACTGAATGGCATTTATGTAAATGTTAATTGCCTTATAAACTGAATTACCTGATGTCAAAGAGATTCACACTGTCTGCTTTAAGGTGAGAGTTTGTAAAAAGGAGCTTCTGCCTTGGCTAATTAGGATGGTGATCTCAGAGGATAGAGTTGTGATGAGTGAGAAACTTGGGGTTAGAGAGAATCCTAGGGGGATGAGGTATTCAAATTGTTAGAAGAACGTTAAGATATAAGGAGAGGAGGGAAAAAAAAGAATAGTGGTCAGGGATGCTAAAGAAGAAAACACATAACAGAAAATTAGCCAGAATATAAGACAAGAACAACTAGAGTCATGGGGGAATATAGAACATTTCATTCCTGCATTTTGGAAACACCAGTGTGCTTTTGTTTATCTTATGACTGGAGAACAGTTTTGAACAGAGGTCAAAATCAGTGAACCAAACTCTGTACAAAGCTGCAGAGAATGTTCTCCCAACCTAAACAGAGAAATCTGGAGAAACAACAAAATTATAGAGATATTATCACAAGGTAACCAACTATTCTGAAATTTGAAAAGGGACAAACTCTTTCAAGAATAAAATGGGACCCAAAAACTGTTTCACCTGTTACTAAACACAAGAGGAAGAGACATTTAAGTCTGCTGTCACTTGTAAGCTTCTGCCCAGAAGGGTAATCTGGGTGCTTAGAACAATCATTGCTGTCAAGTCAGGAAGCTGTACAGAATACCCTCGGTGGAGCAAGCCTATAGGGATGAAGGTAGCTGCAAGGAGGGGTTGTCAGACATGAAGTCCTGCTTGCATCTTTTAAGGAAAATGCCTTAAGCAACTGGAAGAATGACAACAAGGCCACTGGATACACAGGCAAAGCCACAGGGTAAGGAGTAAAAAATTAAGAAATCATTCTGAATATAAAATCCTAGAATACCATGTGGAGATCTCCTAGTGAAATGAAAGAGTTGGATAACTCCCAAGAAAGACCAGTGGCAAATTGTTGCAGACAAGGAAATTGGAAAGAAATACTGAGAAAACTCCATTACCAAGGTTCAGGCATATTGAGATTTTCTATGACAGAGGCTGGACTAGAATAGTAATGAAACTTCCTTATCCCTAAAGGGGACAAGCATAGCACAGAGCACCAACTAATAGCTACTTATCATTAAGAGGGAAACAAGAACACACAGAAGCCTGCTTGCAGTGGCATTCAATGATGGCTAAAAGCTAGAGGTAGATAACTGAGAAGTGCTAGCCCACCACTAGAAGAATTTGAAACCTATGCTCTATCTAAGTAATCACAACAAAAACAAAATTCAAAAGCAGCTCAAAAATCAATATTAACCATCTGATAGAAGAAAAGACGCTCAGATCTTCAAGTGTAAATTATGCTTGCCTCAATCTTAAATGCTGTACTCTCTACCCAGCATTCAGTAATTATCCAGCATTATAAGACACACCAAAAGCAAGAAATAAAATTTATCATCAAAAGTCAAAACAATCAAAAGATCCAGAGGCAGAGATGACCCAAGTATTGAAACTATTGGTCTTTAATTATAAAATAATTATGATGAAAATGTAATAGATATAGTAAAAAAAGCTAAAATACAGAAACTAGTAGCAGACAGCAGAGAGAAAAACTTTAAATATTATTGGGGAACCCACCCCCAATATTTCAATGTAGGTTCTATTTGCTTAAGTGTCATCCAGCTGAGAAACAGTACAGTGAGGAATTTTACAGCTGGGCCTCTGGGGTTGACATCACATATCAGTAGGACCATGTTGCCCACCTGAGCCACAAAACCAGCATGTTTTTATTAAGGATTTCAAAAGGGGAGGGGGTGTACAAACAGGGAGTAGGTCACAAAGATCACATGCTTCAAAGGGCAAAAAAGGAGAACAAGATCACATGCTTCTGAGGCCAATAAAGATCACAAGGCAAAGGGCAAAATTAGAATTACTGATGAGGGTCTATGTTCAGCTGTGAACATATTGTCTTGATAAATATCTTAAACAACAGAAAACAGGGTTTGAGAGCAGAGAACTGGTCTGATCTCAAATTACCAGGGTGGGGTTTTTTCCCCACCCTAATAAGGCAGAGGGTACTGCAGGAGACCAGGGTGTATTTCAGTCCTTATCTCAACTGTATAGGACAGACACTCCCAGAACGGCCATTTATAGACCTCCCCCAAGGAATGCAGTTCTTTTCCTAGGTTCTTAATATTCTATTCCTTGCTAGGAAAAGAATTTAGCGATATCTCTCCTACTTGCATGTCCATTTATAGGCTCTCTGCAAGAAGAAAATATGGCTATATTTCGCCCAACCCCACAGGCAGTCAGACCTTCTGGTTGTCTTCCCTTGTTCCCTGAAAATCGCTGTTATTCTGTTCTTTTTCAAGGTGCACTGATTTCATATTGTTCAAACACATATGCTCCACAATCAATTTGTACAGTTAACGCAATCATCACAGTGGACCTGAGGGGATGCACATCCTCAGCTTACGAAGACAACAGGATTAAGAGATTAAAGACAGGTGTAAGAAATTATAAGACTATTATTAGAGAAGTGATAAATGTCAATGAAATCTTCATAATTTATGTTTCCTCTGCCATGGCTCCAGCCAGTTCCTCCATTCAGGGTCCCCAACTTCCCGCAACAAAAATCAAATGAGATGGTAAAAATAAAAAATGATACAAGAGATGAAGAAATCCTTTGGTGGCCTCATCAGTTAACTTTAGATGGTTAAGAATACAGTCAACATGAAAATAGGTAAATAGATGTTACCCAAACTGAAAAAGAGGTAAAAGAGTGAAAATAATGGTTTGAACAGTCTCAAAGGAACTAACCTAGGTATATTTGAATTCCTAGAATAAAAGATTTAAGAACCTGGCAGAAGAAATCTTTGAATATTCAAAACCAAAATAATGAAATACATCAAAACACATATCCAACAACCTCACCTCAAAATTATTCAAGCTAGAGGATGAAATCTCTATTCAGTCAGAATTTCCTCCAAGTTGAAGATAAAATAAAATATTTTCAGATAAACAAAACTAACAGAATTCATTGCCAGCAGATTTGTACTATAAACAATCTTCAGGCAGAAAGAATATAACAGTCACAAATTTCAATCAATACAATGAGAGTTTCCAGAAATGCTAAGACTGAGGACTATTATAAGAGATAATTATTTCTTATTTTAATCACTCAAAAGATAAGTTACTAGATAAAAGCAGTAATAGTAACAATATATCATAGGTTTTAAAACATATAAAGATAAAAGTCATTTAAAAATAGCTAAAAGGTAGACAGGGAGGTATTGGAAACATTATGAAAGCTTATGGTATTCATGAAGTCATATAATATCTTTAAGGTAGGCTGTAATAAAGTATAACACTAGGAAAAACACTAAACATTTCAAAATGGATAAAATTAATGAAAATAAAGTACAATAAAAATGTAAGTGAATCTAAAAGTGGGAAGACAATTTAACAAAGCAACAATTACTAAATGGGACAAATAGGGCACAAATAGAAAACTTAAAAATTAAATGCAAATACTTCAATAATTTTAATTTGTCAGAACATATTAAAGGGCAGAGATTGTTAAATTGAATTAAGCAAGACTCTTTTACAATGTGCTGTTTACAAGAAACACTTTGGTTTAAAAAGAAACCATAAATATAATTTTTAAACCATACAGATGGTTTTAAAACTGATAGAAAACATATGCCAAAAATCCCACTAATACAAAATAATTTTACAACCTATATTAATAGCAAATGATGTAGACTTCTGAGCAAAGAAGAGTGCCAAGGATAAATAGGGACATTACATAATAATGAAGGGACCAAATCATCAAGACATAAGGTAAATATGGATCAAACAACAGACTGTCAAAATACTGTTAAAACTGATGGAACTGAAAGAGAAAGAGACAATTTCGCAATTGGAGTTGGAAATTTTAATACTTCTTTCTTAGTATTTGACAAAACCAGTAGATGTAACATCATCTTATAAAAAGAAAGAATACTCATCTTCCACAAACTCTTTTAGAAAATAGAGGACAACAGAACACTTCCATCAGAAGTCACTATTTACCCTGATGTCAAAGACAGACAAATGCATCACACACACACACAAAAAAATCCAATATCCCTCATGAATATAGATACCAAAATTCTAAAGACTATATTAGCAAACTAAATCTAGCAACATCAAAACTATTACACACCATGATCACATAGAATTAATCCCAAGAGAGCAAGACTGGTTTCACATCCAAAAATAATACCTTATCTTAATATAAACTCCAATGATCACTTCAACAGACATAAAGCATTAGACAAAATCCATCAATCATTAATGATGAAAACTTTAACATAGTAGAAACTTTCAAAATATCCTCATCTTGATAAAAGAATGTACAGAAAAATCCTACAGATGATATCATACTTAATAGTGAAATGCTGAATGCTTTCCCATTCACATTGGGTGAAATAAAATGAAGATGCCTGCTCTCATTTCTTCTTTTCAACCTCATGCGAGCATCCTCGCCAGTGCAATAATGCAAGCAAAGGATTGGGAAGGAAGAAACAAAACTGTTTTAATTCACAAGTGATAATGTTGTCTAAAAAGGAAAACAGAATTTATGAAAAGATATTTAACAAATTTTTCACTGGATTTGAGGACACAGTTCACGCACAAAAAATCAATTATATTTCTATATACTAGCAATGAATTGGAAACTGAATTTAACAACAGTACCTTTTACAGTAGCATCATAAAATGAATTAGGAAAAACATCTTGAAAGACTATGGACTGGATGATTACATTTATACGACATTCTAGAGAAGGCAAAATAGAGAAATCAGTGGTATAAAAGGGCTTGCTGGAGGTTGCAGAAGAGGGGCAAGGGAACTTTCGGGCATGGTATAAATATTTATCTTGATTGTGATGATACATGACTATAAAAGTTTATCAACAATTTGCATGCTCCATACTACAAAACATTAGTGAGCAAAATGAAGAAGACACAGCAATGGAGATATGTGACCTATACATTGACGAGAAGACAGAATATGGCCACAATGTCAATCTATAAATAATTGTACACAGTCCTAGTCCCAATCCAAATTATATTATTTTTGTAGACAGTGATGACAGAAAAAAAAGACTGGGAATAACCAAAACAAATAAGTTGAAGATTTTGTACTACTTGATTTCAACTGACCATAAAGCTAAAGTAATTAAGCATGGCATTTGCAAAAGAATACATATATAAATTAATTGGATGGACTGGAGAGTCCAGAATTAATCCCACCCATACATATCACTTAGGCAGTTTAATATAGAAGTGATAGGCTTTTCAATAGATGGTGCTATGCTATTTGGACACTGACATGCAGGGACACTGACCTCAACACATATCTCACATCATGTGCCAAAAACTAACCCCAAATAAATACAAATCTAAATATAAAACCTAATGGTATAATACTTTCATAATCAAAGTGAGAAAACCTTTGTTATGTAGAGTTGGGGAAAGATTAAGACCCTAAGAGGATAAATCACAAAAATATGACAAATTGGACTTTATCATAATCTAAAACATCCATTCTTTGAATTAATATGCCGCAGATATGGAGAAAACAAAATACATATCTGTTAAAGGATTTGTCTCAGGAATATATAGAGAACTCTGGAAACTCAATAATGAGTACACAACACAATAAAAAATGTGCATACTATTTGAATATAGCCAAGTAGTCTACCAAAGAAGAAATAGGGACGGTAAATATGCACATGAGCCCAACACCAGTAGACATTAATAAAATGCATATTAAAGTCACAAAGAGCTCCTTACTAATCTAATAGCATAGCTAGAAAAATACAAAACAAACCTGACATACAAAATGCTGGTGAAGATGCGAAGCAACTACAACTCTCATGCATTACTGATAAAAATTCAATATGGTACTGTCACCTTGGGAAACAGTTTGGGAGTTTCTTATATTTAAACATATACTTGAGATACAGCAATCCTACTCCTAGTATTTATCTAGAGAAGGGAAGATATATGTCCACCAAAAATCCTACCTATGAATTATATAGAAGCTTTATTCATAATCACAATCTAAAATCTATCCACTGGTGAAGTGATAATTTATGAGGTATCCATACAATGGAATACTACTCAGTAATAAAAATGAATCAACTATTGATACATGCAATATTATGCATGAATTTTGAAACCATGCTGAGTGAAACAAGTCAAATTCTATCTACTGTATGATTCAGTTTATATGACATTCCAGGGAAAGCAAAACAATAGAGAAGGAAATCAGCCGTATTCGAGGTCTTGTTGGAGGTGATAGGAGGGAGGCAAGGGAAATGTAGGGATGATAGAAATATTCTTCTATCTTGATTGTGGTAATATATGACTATAAAAGTTTATCAATTTTATTTAACTGTACTCAAAATGGGTGAATTTTACTATATGTAAACTACACAGCAATAAACAGAAGTGAGTCTATGGATGAGCCCATTTTTTCAAGCACAAAGCAAGATTATATTAAAGAAATAAAAGCTTGGCCTTGGCTTTTGGGAAAAGTAAGAGAGACTTACAAGAGAAAGGTTATGACCAGAGATGGATCTAAACTAGGAAGAAGTATTTGGCTCTTTGTCTCAGCAAAGCTAGTGGACATAACGCAGATCTGAGCTGTAACTTACTTCAAGGGCTTCTCATTGTGGAAAGCATTCAGAGAACAATTCAATATTTGACAGATCTTCAGTGAAGGGAAGGAGTAAGAGGTTGCGGGCAAAGACCTTGATTTGTATCTTTGGAAGAAAAGTCTCCCTCATTTGTCCTCCAGCCTATCTAAATCCATTTAACAGAAAGGGTCTTCCGTTCATTCACTTCCAAGACATAGGGAATGCTAGTTCCTAGAGCTGCTGTAACAAAGTGCCACAAGTGGATAGTTTAAACAACAAAGTTATTGTCTCACAGTTCTGAAGGCTAAAAATCAAAAATCAAGGTGTTGGCAGGCCATATTCCCTCTAAAAACCTCTTCTCAGCTTCTGCTGTTTTGCTGGAAATCTTTGGTGTTCCTGCCTTGCAGCTGCATAACTGCAAAGCAATTTGCCTTTGTCATTTCACAGTTCTCCCTGTCTGCCTGTGTTTTCATGTGGCTTCTTTATAAAGATACCAGTCATATTGGCTTAGGGGCCCACTCTACTTCCAGTGTAACCTCAAATTAATTAATTATATTTGTAGCAAGCCTTTTTCCAAATGTCATTCTGAGGTACTGGGTGAGGGGGTGGTTAGGACCTCCCTCTGTCTAAATCCATAGTATATATACGTATATAATAATTATATATATATATATAGTATTATATGTATATATATATATAAAAATATATCTATTTGATGTATTTAATAGCTGTGGGTAGATTAAGCACTGAGATCTTCTATTCTGCTATCTTGCTGACATTCCTCCTTAAAATTAATAAATTCTAAGGATAAATTGAAAACAATGACAAACTTCCAGGCAAAAAATGTTATTTACAAACAAAAACCACAAGGCATCAGGTTTCTTGTTAGTCCTTGATGGTTTGCCACTTTGTATTTCCTGAGTGCTGTATGACCATGCCTACTTCCCACTACAACATACTTAAATCGATAAAATTAATTTTCTAGAAATGAGATTGTGTCACTTTGTAGTCTGGTACCTATAACTTTACTAGATTTATTATAGGTCTTTAATAATTAGGATTTAAGCAAATATTTATTCCCAACTCCAAACAGAATATGTTAGCGTGAAATCAAGCATTGAAGGAATGTATCAGCACATACTCCATCTGAGAAAAATACTTAGAAAGCAACATATGTCAAAAATAGACACGTGGTGTTAAGCAAGGATCACTGCAATGCCTATGAAGTTAAATCAATACATACTCACTAAACTATCTAGAAATGTGTGACCTAAGTGCCAAAGGATGCTTAAGGATTCCTTAAGTATAAGAAACCCACTATCAAGTAAATATTGTTAATGCAGCTTAGCATTTGGTAGAGAGTGTTTGTGTGGTTGAAAAAGGGAGACCAAGTAAAACAATCCCAAATGTCTTATGTTTCAAGGAGGAGGAGAATGGTTATGAAAATATTTGAAAAGTTTCAGTCTATTAGCAGGAAAATATTGATTGTGGATAGTTTGGATATCTTGATTTCATGTAATCATAAAGCAATGTGTTTTTCATAATGGATATTGAGATTAGGAACACAATAATTAATTAAAACGTTTATTGGAGTTAGAAAAGAAAATGAGTAGCAATTTGATCAAGCCACAAAAAATAAAGACAAGATAAACCATAAACCAACACAAAATGAATAACAACCATTAATAAATCATTCATCAGTAAAGTATCTAGTCATTGAGAGTCCTGGTAAATAGGACTAATTCTCCTGGCAATAACAACTAAGGAGGGTCAAGTCAGAAAAAAATAAGGAAAAGATAAACCATAAAACAACATAAAATGAATAACAACCATTAATAAATAACAATTCATCAGTACAGTATCTAGTCATTGACAGTCCTAGTAAATAGGACTAATTCCCCTGGTAATGACAACTAGGGAGGCTTGACAAAAGCACCTTTAAAAAAGTTTAGGGACCTTACAAGAGACTCACAAATTATCAGGAAGAGAACAGAAAAAGAACCATTGCTCAGAGGTGAGCCAGAATTGGTTTTGCCTCAGAGGCACAGCTCAAACATAAGTCCTGGCTAAGGACCAGAGGTATACAATGCATGTGTCTCAGTCCTGAGCCTCTACCTCCTGTGTACCCCAAACATTGATACTTTTGCCGTAAGACCATTTTCTAACTTTTTGAATGTCACTGAGAGTCTTAATTGCTCTATGGGGCAGAAAGAATGAGGTTTGCAGTTTGGTGCCTACCAAAGACAAAGACACCAGTATAACAGTCCTGCTCTGAACTGGTACCCGGAAGAACTATTTTCTGAACTGACAGTACAGTCTATGCTCTGGCTAGTATTCTAGTTAAACCATAAAACCCTCAGCCCTTGGTTCTCAGCCTGCTACTGCCCTCATATGTCTTACAACAAAGGGCAAAATTCTCCCTTGAAGAAGCTAACACCATTCCCAGATTTGAAATTATTTCTAAAAATATTTTTCTAACAATATTCCCAGAAAACATTACAAATTACACATGATGATTAAACAAAATTAGCCAGAAACTAGAGAAGGAGGTGCAGAGGCACTCCAGACAATGGAATTTTCAGACACAGGCTAACAACTGTCTGTATTTCAAAGATAAATAATCAAACTTAAAAAAAATTAGCAAAGGAACGGAAACTTATGACAAATAACATTAAAGCATCAAAAAAGAAATTGTAGAAATAACTGAAATTAAGAACAAATGATTGGGTATTTAACAAGAGGTGTGACAAGATGCAGATCAATTTGTGAACTAAAAGGTTAAAAGAAACTACCCAAAATAAAGTATTAGAAAAAAAGATAAAAAATACAGAAGGAGGGAAGTTGACATTCTTGTTACAGTTAGAAGATCTCAAAGGCATTGAAATGGAGTCCCAGAGGATGAGAGAGAGAATGCAGAAGCAGTATTTGAAGAGAAAATGGCTAGGGATTTCTAATAACTAATTAATTCATCAATTCACATTTTCAAGGAACATATATTTAAATTTATGATGTGTTTGAGTGTGTTTTAAAAATACACAAAGACATAATATAATAAACTTGATAAAACCCAAGACAATTAGGAGTCTTAAAAGGAGCCAAACAAAAGATAAGTTGCCCTAAAAAAAAAAAGTAACAAACAGCTAACTTCTCTCTACTACCATTTGAAGCTAGGAGACAAGAGATATCTTTAAGCTGATAGAAAGTAACTGATAAGCTAGAATTCTGTACCCCATGAGAGTACTAGTAAATAATGAAGGCAAAATACAGATATTTTTGGATCAAAAAAACAAAATCTAGAGCATGTATCAGCAGCAGACCCAAACTGAAAGAAATTCTCAGGCAGAAGAAAAATGATCCCAAATGAAAACTTTGTTATAATAGATGACTTCTAAAAAATTTTACTTGTATAGGTATAAATTTAAATCTTAATACAGTTCTAGATAAATATGATAAATTATGACCAGAAAATTTTCATTGGATAAAGTAAAATTTTAAAACACATATTTAAACATTGTTTTGAATATCTCTTTTGATTTAGGAATTTTTTAAATAAAATCTGACAGTTACAACTGATATGAGCTATTGACAATGAAAATATTTGGGGGAAGAGGCAAGTCTCTATTGATAACAACCATCTTTGCTCTAGTTCCTCCTCTTCTGAACTATTTTGGGAGAGAAGAAGGAAGTTTGAGAGATTATTTTCCAAAATAACTCCCACTAGCCAACTTCCCATGAAACTTACCTTCAGCTAAACATACCTGTTTGATTTTGAGTTTGAATGTAGTATGTTCAGGATATTACGAATAAGTGAAACTTCAGAACATCTGTTTTACCAATATCATTTCAAACAGAGTAAAAAACTGGATATCTTTCAAAAATCACACAATTCTACACACCCTTCCAACATTCTGTAATAGAATATCTGAAGATGGGGTCCATAAATCAATGTTTCTAAAAATCTTCAAGTATTTCTTATCAATCCAGCACTAGATTGTGAACAGGTATTTGGGAACCACAGTTCCAGATGCATTTCTAACAATTCACAATTCTGAAGCTCTTGCTAGTTTAGAATGGTTCTACTGATTTTCATCCAATTTAACAAACATGTATTAAGCATATTTTACATGCCAAGATTAGTGCTTGTTAGGGGCTTAAAAGAAGCAGCAAACAAGATTGTTGCCCCGGAGGTGCTTTCAGCTTAATTGAAAGAAAGATTTATAGCTTAATTACATACCTATAAAGGTTATGATGAATGAAAGCACAGAATAGGAGAAAGTAGGGGAAGAGATGGAGTCAAGAATATATGGAGGAGATAGCAACTGATAAATCTTGAAGGGTGAGTGTGTGATTAGTTGAATAAGAAGGAGAGATCAGGGAGAACTGTAAAAGATGAATTTTCCAGACACTGAGAGCAATATTAAAAACATGCTATTTTTAAAAAATTATACTAATTTATAGGCCCATAAATCTGGGAGTGAGCCAACTTCCTCCAATAAAGATGTTGAGATATTAACCCATACCAAGGATTCATGAAACTCTGTGCATTTGGCAATACATGGTGAATTTAAACTTTGAAGCCTTCTCAACTGAAATCTTTTGTTTAACTACTGTCTTCCCATCTATCTTGAAACCATTCTCTCTTGATTACAGCCAATATGAAGACCCAGAGACATTTTTAAGCTCAATAGGTAATGAAAGGATACAAATAATGATGATGATAATGATGCTAAAAACGACTTCACACATGAACAACATTGCCAACTTCTACCACTCTGACTAGAGCCTGGATCAAAGACCCAGAGGGATGGGAAGAACTTGAAAAGGTATTGGAATGGGACCAAACAGAGTCTAAATCTGACAAGTCTCAAACAAACACTGAAGGAAGTCAAAAACAGGACATTAACAATTTTCAGTCTACAGGCTAAATGAGTTATGTGTTTATTAAGTAAGTTCTCTCTTACACTGGTTAGAATGAAGCTATGACACCAGAGACTTGCATTTTCAGTGCTACAGAAGAGGTTGTTGCTATGGCTATAGTTCCCATGATGTGGATGCCATAAACCCATGGAGCTGCACCAGCATATGATTATGCAGCTCTGTTGCAGCATGTCAAAATTACTTTTTGCTGCTTTACTCTGAGCACCAGAAAACTGTAAACCAACAATCACAAATCACAGGAATTATAACTTCCACTATTCTTATATTCATATTATCATTTTTTACATAACATTAGGAGAGAGCTACAGAACTTAATATTCCACTAAGGTAGGTGTTTTCACATGTTCTACATCTTCCTTGATTCAATTTCTTTGGCCCACTTCAGGGTGCACAAGTTTTAATAGCAAGGAAAATGTTAGCCATATTTCATGTTCTGTTGGAATCTGACCAAATATGATTCTTCATTGTAACACTGACAGATTTGAGTATATTATGTTCTTCCTAATAGAAATAATGGTATAATAAATGGGAACTTTATATCAGTATTAGCTTTACCAATAATTCATTAGAGTTTAATATTATGATAATTAATTAAGAGCAACGTGCTAGTTTCCATTATTTTTCTGAATGCTTAAATAAGTATAACATTTGTGTTATGTTACTGCCTCATTGCATTTGCCATAAAAGTGACCCTTGGAGGAATAAAACAGATCCACATAATAAAAGGTCAGAATTGCTGGTAGTATTAATCACTGTTTAGTATTGTGATTCTTATTCGTACTAAATAGCACAGCTGTTTAGCCAAATATTTTAACTTAGGCCAAATAATTTTTAAACACATGTTATGGTTTCTTTTTAGAGTCTCTATTGTATTCATGGTCATGCCATTTCTAGCATCAGTATTATTTCTTTGCAACTGACCAACAACATTAATCCTTCAATGTATGTACTTTAATTCAATGCACATTCTTTAAAATACTGCTGTGAAACTCATATGTTGGGTTCTCTGGAGCACACACACTCCTATCAATATACTATACCCTCAAAAGAGTTTATGATCTAGTTAGGGAAAAAGTGCTTAACTCTTCACTACAAAGTAGAATATTATTCAATGTTTAAAACATTATGTGTTGTAATATATTATCCAGTCCTGTGCATTGTAGACTTGGTTAGAGTAATGCTGTGTTTAGACAGCACTGGAGTACTGAGAAGAAAAGGCAATGATTTGGGAACTCATCGGTTGGTGATACCAGCCCTATGAACTCTTCATTGACCCATAAACCTCCAAATTATGCCAGAGATAAAAAGGTCTTTCAGTCAATCCTAAGTTCATATTATTTTTTTTTTATTTTGGATAAAATGTGTGCTACAATGCTTGAGTTTTCTATCTGTTGGTCCTCTGTCCTCTGAAGCCAGTATGACTCACCTCTGACCATAAAGCCTTAGCAGAGCCATAGGTCACTTTATAGTATGCTTTCATATGGTTGGCCTCTTTCTGGCCCTGTGGCTTTCATTCTACATGTACTTCTGATTGTACTATGCAACATATAGAGGTGTATTTCTCTACAGGTGGGAGTAACTAAGCTGCAATAAGGCACACAATCCAACCTCCTAATGATCTCTTTTCTATTAAAAACATGCTGTGAACTGTAATACTTGTGAAAATAGAAATATGAATTATCATTCCTTGGTAGTTTTAGAATTGACAAATCAATAAACAAGAAAACTCCACTTATACCTGAAACCTCGATCCTATATATATTCTTAGGATGGCATTACACATAGAAATGATCTAAAATGCCTTAAATATTATTTCATTCAGATTTTTCTGCACACATGATCTATTCCACCATCAATAAGAGAAAGTTCTATAATGTGTAACGTCAGGTCTAAGACCCTACAAAGTCTCTGGTTTTGTCATTCAAGAAGTGCTGTGTCAGTAAAAATCTCCAGTTTTGGCTGAATTGTTCTTCATGCATAACTGACTTTTATGGAAATTACAGTAAGTTTAGTAAGTGTGGATCAGAGCGCACAGCCTGAGCTGGTGTGGCCTCGTTATGCCAGCAGGACATGCTTGGAAACCTGAATAATTTGGATTGTCGGAATTCCTGGAGTATCTACTTTCTGGGTTCCTTAGTCAGCTAGAGGGAAGAATAAGAGCCAGAGTTGGGACAGTATTTTAATGGATTCATATATATGCCATTACATAATGATCAATTTGTTATTTATTGCTTAACCAGAGTAATAATTAGGAAAATCTAGAATCTCTATGAGCCTCATCAAAAGATATATTAAATAATGCATTGGGATAACCTTTCTATACTTATAAGAGGCTTCAACCCTCCTACATATGTATTTAAAATAAACTGAAGCCATTAGTTACATAAGCATCTATCTGAAAATGCTGTAGACCCTGTCATGTGTCCTCAGCATGGCACTAGTGATTCCTGTATTTCCTGCTATCAAGGGGCCTACTGTCTCATTGGGTAGTTCATACTGGATTTGAATTTTTATAGCATCTGTGATAAATGTTTATACCAAAGAGAAGGAAGTCAATGAGTTAAAGGTCAAAGAAAAGACTCAGTGATGAAGATGCCATCCTAAGTTATGCAGACCCCAAAATGTACTGAACCTACACAGAAGACCCAGAACTTAGAAACCTTTTTTTCAAAAAATGGACATCCAAACATTGGAATAATGGCAATTAACATTATTTAAGAGTCATTATTGTAAATCAACACTGAATTCAACAGCCATCTGCTGAGATGGAAATTCCATTGCTACAAGCTACTGAACCTCTCTGTGCCTGAGATTCTTCATTCTGCATGTGAAAATTAACTGAATTATAATATGTAAATAGCACAGTATAGTTTCTGACCCAGATAAATTTTTATTGTTAATTGAACACTTACTTTGTGCCCGTCATGATTTTAAGCAATTTACATGTTTTATTTCAGTCAACAGTTGCAAAGACCCTATGAGTTTTACATGAGAAACCAGAATATAGAAATAAAGCAGCTTTCCAAAAACCTTAATTTAACTTTATCAAATAATGATTTGGACTAAGGCAGTTTGACTGTGGAATCGATGCTTTTAACCAGTGTACCATACTGCCCAAGCTTTCTGACCTACATCACTCCTCCTTATTGAGTTCCACTCTTTCCTAAGGAAAATGTAGCTGCAAAATATAAAACAATTAGTTCCTACAGATGCAATTGTCATTGGCGTATGCTTATCAAAATAACAACACTTCTACAGGTAGATTTTGATTGGTTACATGGATACTCATGTTGCAAACTATGCTGCTTTGTATTAAATCCGTATTTGTTTAAATGTAGTTAGGGTATGTAGTCTGTTACATAAAAATAAGGTAATCTATTTTTGTCAAAGTTAAATATTTTATTTAAATATCTACACATAGCCTGTGTTCTATCAGGAAGAACCTCTGAAATATCCATCCCAATGGAAAGAGTTTCTTGCCAAAATGAATCAGGATAAAAAGTTTTCCTAGACAGCAGAGGACCTATAATATTCCCTAGCCAAAGAAGTAAGAGGTCCTGTCCCAGGGAGTCAACAGGAAAAGAAAGCAGATATATTTTGAGGAATGTACAAGTAGGAGGTGCAGTCGGAAGGTTAGATAACACAAGCATGAATAGACTGTGACTAGAGTCCAGAAAGACACCCTATAAAACTATGTTTAACGTTGAAGAAAACTGCTGAAAAAAACAAACAACAACAACAAAACCTGAAGAAGGAAAAAAGATGGCAGGGATTAAATCACAATACAGTAAGAATAAAGTCCCAAATTCTGAACAACATGTCACATTCCAGCCAAATGGTGAGCCAAAGGTTACAGTAAAAGCCATCGCTAACTTGGCTTTCATGTGGAATAAAGAGACAAATGGAACCGGTGACCCTCATGAGGTTAAGGTGGGCACAAAGTCAGTGTCTCTAATTTCACCTGCCCAGGATTCCAGAGTGGAAATACTGGAGGAAAAGATTAGGGCACTTGAGAAGCTTATGCCAACAAAGTGTGAAATACTAAACAAAGCAAATGTAAGCAAATGTTGAAATATGTGAGTTATTCAAAATAATAAAGACTGTGCTTTTTTGTATTTGTAGAGGACCTTTCGTATCTTTGCTTTTGGTCATCTGTGGCAAAACAATCATTTAGGGTTCTCCCATGATCAAGATGGCAATGACTGCCTCCTAATAGTTCAGTTTTGTACTCTGCACCATTTTGTTTATTCGGTAATAAATGTGCAATGATACAAGTGTATCATATTTTGATCTTATTTATAAAATGAGTGGAAAATTAAAGTGCTTGATCCCAGAAATTAAAACCCTAGATGTCATGACTTGTTGTTATATTTGGGGAAGATGGACATATCAGTAAGTGTTCTAAAAGTGATTTCAGTCTCATGTGAAGACACAATTTAAAACAGTAACAAAATCAAGAGAACGCACATGCAGTACTGAAAGTACATCCTTAATAATTGTATCTAAACACATGGGTAAAGTTAGGGCTTTTTTTTTTTTTTTTTTTTTTTTTTTTGGAGATATGGAACATTCTCAACCAGTCCTCCTCATCCCATTATATATCTCCTTTCCCCACAAACACACAAGTTTACTTCCTCACATTCCAACAATAGAATGGAATGTTTAAAATGTATTTTGTATAAAAGTTGGGGATGGCCTAGAATTCAACCAATAAATGCTCATACAAGATTAGATTTGGGCCACTTCATAGTTGCTCCCCTATTCCAAATCATAAAAATAACTTTAGATATGAACTTCAAAATGTGTGCTATTAGTAAGAAACTGCTGTAATTACAGAGTATCTTAGAGGACAAGTTGATGGGGATCCTTTATATCTTCCCAAGAGTATTTCTTCAAAATAAATTTTATGTAATCACTTGAATAGCCTTTTAGTTATATCTGAGAATATAAAAAGAATCAAGTTTTTTAAACTATAATGTTCCAAAGAATAGACAGTAATTCCATTTTACCAGCTATAATATTCCTCCTTTTAAAATAAATAGATAACAGAGAAAGACTACTAAGCACTTGGACTTCAAATTTAGTTATGGTAAGAAGTCTGGAGTATTAGATAACTTTGATTCAATGTAAATCAGATGAATAGAACCTTGGAATCAGCTGGTAGACAGGATAGTATTGTCAATCTGTGTAATTTTAATTATTTTGGAATTGCAGAAGATATTTTTTACTTTTAGCTAATCTTTCCTACTAGATTATGTTGGGCCAAAGACACTGAAACTAACTGATGTGGAGTTAAAGACATAAACCTGACAAAAGCTAGCCAGTTGAGTCACACCGTGCTTATGGAAAATCAAGGAACTCATCAACCCTTCCTTTTACTGACTCATGCTCTAGTTTCTCATTTCGTGATGATAACCCAAAGCCAAAGAGAGGGCCGGGCGCGGTGGCTCAAGCCTGTAATCCCAGCACTTTGGGAGGCCGAGACGGGCGGATCACGAGGTCAGGAGATCGAGACCATCCTGGCTAACATGGTGAAACCCCGTCTCTACTAAAAAAATACAAAAAAAACTAGCCGGGCGAGGTGGTGGGCGCCTGTAGTCCCAGCTACTCGGGAGGCTGAGGCAGGAGAATGGCGTAAACTCGGGAGGCGGAGCTTGCAGTGAGCTGAGATCCGGCCACTGCACTCCAGCCCGGGTGACAGAGCGAGACTCCATCTCAACAAAAAAAAAAAAAAAAACGCCAAAGAGAGTAGTTAATTATGTTACTGATATTAAAAATGGAATCAAAGGAGACTTTGAGACAGTAATTGTGACACTCCTGTACCAGAAGAATAAACCAGTACTTAGGCTTAATTAAAATATAACATATGCATGTTACTGCAAACCTAAATTAAAAGCTTCCCATAAAACTAAATTTAAGCCATTATTTGTTACTCCAAGGCATACCTTTGCAATCAGTTTATAAGATATCCTATAGTTCTCACCATCATTCTAATAGCAGGAACTGAGACATGTGTCTGTGGTTTCTCATTTAGTTTTGCTTAAACAACAGAAACTTTAGAAATTTAAAACTTTTAACGATATCATTATAATATAAATTAAACATAATAGCTAACATTTTTAGAGCTTACTCCATGCCAGAGATCATTCTGAGAACCTCCAACCTTTGAGATACATGCCATTATTATTCCCATTTCGAAGAGGAAAAGCTAAGAGATAAGTAACTTGCTGAAGAGCATACAATCAGTACACTGCAATTTGCCTCCTGAGATAGTGTCTTATCCACTATGATAAACTCATAGGACTACTCTCTTTTTAATACTTTACCTTGAGTCCAAACATCGACGTGACTAAACTCAGCTTCCAAGGGGAATACCCATCCAAGTTTATGGCCTCCTCAATTCCACTGGGCTTCATCTCAACTATCTACCACTTCAGCTGTCTTCCCTTTGGGGTACACCCTAGGCCTACTGTCCCCTAAAACTCCTCTACATCTAAAAATCCTAAAATATTTCAGAATCACAATCTCTTGATTTTACTCACTCTGTTATTTATACAAGTTCTTTAACCAGTCTTGAATTTTTAGTATGCTCCTATTTATTTGCTTTTCTGTCACTGAATTTTCTTTCCTTGTTCATCCTATTCCTTGTGATCAATAACCTCTAATAACTTTTTACTCTTTTTCTTTCCCTTTGTTATCCCAATAAAACCTTACTTGTGGAGTAATTTAGAATTTTCTTGAATACCAAACTGATTATGCCACATGCAAGCTTAAAGATAATTAATAATTCCACATTTCCTTCTGGATAAAATACAGACTTGTTAATATGGCACCTAGTACCAGATCCAGCTGAATATTAACTTATTAAATAAATGAATGAAACTTCCATAGATTATTTTATCTTCCTTGCATGCCTTGATAAGTTCACTTGTGTATTTCTATAGCAGTCCTTACTTATGCTCCTAATAGTACTTTCATGATTGTCGATTTACTTATTTGGGTTCCATACTTGGGTTTTAAATTCCTTAAAAGCAAGGACAGCATCACTGATGATTTTATTTTCAGCATAGAGTATGATTCCTTGTACCCAGTATGTTCTAAAGTATTGAGTATATGAATGAATATACAGCTGTTCCTGCTAGGGATCAGAAAGTAAATTTAGGGTGTTGTGTAGAGGGTTCATTCTGGATTTTTGTCCTAATATATAGACACGTCTTTTATTTTTTTTTTTTTTTTTTTTTTTTTTATTTTTTTTTTTTTGTTGAGACCGCGCGTAGTCTTCGCAACGAATCATTGATCCCAGGCCCCAGGCTGGAGTCAGTGGCCGGATCCGCTCACTGCAAGCCTCCGCCTGCCCCCGGAAGATTTTACGCCTATTCTCCATGCCTCAGGCCTCCGCGATGTAGGCTGGGACTAACAGCGGCCCGCCACCTCGGCCCGCTAGTTTTTTTTGTATTTTTTAGTAGAGACGGGGTTTCACCGTGTAGCCAGGATGGTCTCGATCTCCTGACCTCGTGATCCGCCCGTCTCGGCCTCCCAAAGTGCTGGAGGTAGACACTCTTATTTATCAGAATTGCAAGGGACATCAATTCTTAAGAGAAAGGGTGCCAAGTCAAGGAATTACACTTTCCAGGGGGTTAAAAATGGCTTATACATTGTGATATTTTGATAAATGTATACCTTATGGAATGATTAAATCAAACTAACATAAAAAAGGCTTAAAGCCATGTTTAAGGAGTTTTGTGTGCAGGTAACATGATGTAGAGAATGTATAAATGAATGGAGAACAGCATGACTGTGGGCTGCTGCATATGGCTGGACGGAGAGTACATGGCACAATTCTACAGACAGTTTTCCAAATAGATAATGATATGCACAGATCTACCTGAATGTATGTAGTTTTGCAATCCTAATTGTAAAAAACTTCATTGCAGAAAATAAAATATTCTTAGTTGAAACCATGGATGAGAATCTTGGAGAAAGATAGAATATTTTTAGGAAGTCTTACATGATGTATTGTGTAAAACTTCTGTGACACTCTTCAGGATATAGTAAAAGTTTATGATATTCTTCACAGCTTTCAGATTCAGACATAGTTCTTTAAATGGGACACACTGACAGTTACCCACAAGAGCTCTGGAGTTTATGTGGGTTATACTTATCTGGACAATTTGATGATAAGCATTTGAATAATTATTACAAAGGTAGTTTGAGACATCAGATTTTTTTCTTAAAACACAAATATCACCTCATTAGAAAAGCTCTACCTAAAATACTTTGATATCCACGTACCCATTCAATAAACACGTATTGAGTGACCAATACATGGAAGGCAGTATATTGAATACTTTGAGGCATTGGATGGTAGATTAGAGATATTTGTTATATTGCTAAATAAGTTTAATAATCTAGTGCGGGGGAAGGTAGAACATGTTTATAAGCAACTATTATAATTTCAATCAGGATAGGTGCCATAAAGGATAAATAAAGCAAGAAGTACAGGGAAATCAGCAGATGGAGAAAAGACGTTCCAGACATATTGAGGAGGTTTTATAGAGATAATATTTGAGCTTTATCTTAATAATGGTGGAATTAAGGCAGGCAGAAATGGGAGAGAAATGCCAGTCAGGGCACCTGACTCATAGAATCAAACAACTTTCACTGCAGGGAACAGAAAATGGCCCACACTGAGATCTCAGTAACTGCTTTTACCATCAAAGATCAACTATTTCCTCATCAACCCGAAATGAACTGATTTCAGTGTTGACTTGAATGATTTTAGTTGATGAGTGATTCAACATATAGGACACAAAGATTTACAGAGTTATTGGAAACCTAGACCTTATTTTATCAGAGGAATGTTTAAGATACTGACTATTCAAGGTTGGGGAACTGAAAGCAGAAACGAGTTTGCCCTGGATTAGTAATATAAAAATAAATAACAGCTGCTTTACAGAAAAAGAAAGCAGAGGAAGAAAATGGATTGGAGTGTGTTTTATCCATTGTATCTTTAAATCATATAACCAGAAGAAGAATAAATCATAGAATACCTCTAGGCAAGAAAAATAAAATGAAAATTTGTTGGTATAAAATAATTCCTCTGGCTTACAATTTCAAAGGGAAAATAAACCCTTCAGCCGATGAAATCCAGCATATCTTGGTAAGTAGAGAAAAGCATAAAGCAGCTCATATGGTAAAATCTGTAACAGTGCTAGAAAGAGATTTTCACCTCAATGGAAAGGTAAATACATGTACACACACACTCTTAAGAAAAAAGAAGAGAGAGATCCCATAGCCAGTAAACAGATTGAGTATAATGACAAGGAGTGAGAACTATCCCATTATGTATACAAAAATATAAATGAGATCATCATCAGACTGAAAAATATAGTGAGGTTTACACAAAGCGTGTGCATTTTGTTGGCTGATATTATTGAATTGTTCTTCATGAGAGAATCATGAGTTTATATAGCATACATACCATTTGAAATATGTATCCATCTGCTTCAGCTGCATCCAAGTATTATATCTTTCCCAGGATGGTGACCAACTAGCAAAACATACTGACCTAACCATCTTACTCATTCTAGGCTACCCCTGTGCTGGCTGCAGAGTAGTGAGGAAGGAATAACTCGGACCCAATGATCAACCTAAGATGTCTTCAACGCACACTAACCTTTAACTTTAAAAATCAAAGTTTATATGTGTATATATAGTCATAAGATGCAGTAATTCTCCCTTAATTAAAGGTTTTGTTTTTTATTGGTTTTAGTTACCTTTGGTCAACCACAGTCTGAAAATATTAGATGGGAAATCATAGAAATAAACAATTCATAAGTTCTAAATTGCATGCCATTTTTAGTAGCATGATGAAATCTTGTGTCATCCCTCTCTGTCCCACCTGGGACATGATTCATCCCTTTGCCTAGCATATCCACACCATAGATACTACTCGCCTATTAGTCACTAAGGAGCTTGGTTATCAGATCAGTTGCTGCAGCGCAATGCTTGTACTAAAATAACCCTTATTGTACCTAACGATGGCCCCAAACTGTAAGAGTAGTGATGCTGGCAATTCAGATATGCCAAAGAGAAGTGCTTTAAGTGCTTTAAGTGAAAAGGTAAATGTTCTCAATTTAATAAGGAAAAAACATCATATGCTGAGGTTAAGGTCTACAGTAAGAACACATTTTCTTTCTCTGAAATTATAAAGGAGGAGAAATAAATTCAGGAGGAATTAGAAGGGAAAATGATGCCTACTTTTGCCATCACACCTCAAACTACAAAAGTTATGGTCACAGCGTGAGATGAGTGCTTAGTTAAGATAGAAAAGGCATTAAATTTGAAGGTAGAAGGCAAACAGAAATGTGTTCAGTTGACAGCACTTGGGTTTGGTACTATTTATAGTTTCAGGTACCTGCTGAGGGTCTTGAAACATATTTCCTGTGGGTAAAGGGAGACTACTCTGAGTCTAAGCAGTTGAAAAAAGGTCTTTTGTATTCTTTGTAAACAAGTCACTCTCCAATCTTTGCCTGAGAAAATCACAGTGCTTGTAAAAAGATGATGTGCATACCTTACAGAGAAAAGAAGGTCGATGGAGAGATCTAGAGTCATTCTGAGTTGAACTTGCTTTCAAGTACCCCACTTTTTGAAATCAGCTTTACTGAAGTATGATTTGCAAAAGTAAATGCACTCCTTTTAAGTGTAAAAGTCAAGTGCCCCATGTAATGTGAAGACTTCTGAGCAATTACTTTTAACCACTGTGTTAGTCCATTTGGGCTACTATAGCAAAACACTATTTACTAGGTAGGTGGCTTATAAACAACAGAAATTTATTTCTCACAGTTCTGTCAGCTGGGGAGTCCAAGATCAGGGTGCGAGCATGGTCAGTTTCTGGTGAGAACCCACTTTCTGGTTCAGAGATGACTATCTCTTCACTTCAGTCTCTCATGGCAGAGTAGGGCAAGAGAACTCCCTGGAGCCTCTTTTATATGGGAACGAATCCCATTCCTTAGAGCGGAACCTCATAATCTAACCACTTCCCACATGTCCCACCTCCATATACCATTGCATTTGAATTTAGATTTCAATGCATAAATTTTGGAGGAATACAAATATTCAGTCTGTAGCAACCACTGTTCAGCTATGGTTGGTGCCTTTGAGTTTATATCAGTAGAAAGGGCACAGAAGGGAACTGGAATGTACTAAAACACCTAATTCTTACCTTATGGCTTCATATCTATTTTATCTTCCTAAGAAAAATCTTGTGAACGCAGCATTATTATTTCCATTTTGAACATTAAAACAAATAGAGTGCAAGAATGCATGAATAATATATGAATACAGGGCATGACTTGAATCCAGATCTGTCTAGCTTTAAATCATTGCTTTTTATTTATGGCCTATTACTCTCTATTGACACCAAGGCTACCACATCCACCCATAAGCATTCTCCTCAGTTCTCAAAAAGGCTAAATTCTCAAAGGGCCTAAGCAGAGAGTGAGAATGGGACAGCAGGAATTCCTTGGTGAAGACACTTAGGAAGAGGCAATACAGTAGATGACCACCATCAGAGTACCAAATGGACAAGCTGAATCTACTCCCCATGACCAATCATCCTGTGTCAGAGGAAGATGAGTTACAGACGTGGGCCAAAGAAAAATATTTAAGTAATATAAAACCCAGACATTTAAATATAGAGATTTGAATGTATCCATATTTAATGTGACTCAGACTTATGAAGCAAATGTCTACAAGGGAATTGGGATTTCTCTCTTCCTAGTTACATTTTATACTAACTAGTGTATTTTAGCAGCTTTTCAATCAATTTTATGTTACAGTGTTATAGGCTGAATTAATAACTTGTTAACATGGTCACATGGGTAGATATTTAATTACTAATGGAACTCTAAGAATTTGGATGAAGAGACCTTGATTTTATGCTACAATTTTCTAAAACATAAAATACAATGACTGTGAAACAACTTTCAAACCAGACAATCCTAGCACTCCAAGATTGTCCAAGGACTAAAGAAACTAAATAGAATTTCTGATAGGTTATAAAATTTGGCAGGAAAGAAGGAAATAGAGGAATTGATAGGAGTGGATTCCTTGTCCTTTTCAGAGGTGACCAGTCCCTCATTGGTGTTACAGGTGTACTTACTGGAGACCAGCCAGAGCACAGTGCTTTTTATCACCAACTGGGTAATTGCATCAGTGAGACCTTAGGTACAGTTACAGCAAAGAAGTCTGAAAAAAGAAGCTAGACCTCTACTAAGAATGAACTGCGTAGGGTAAGATCCCTTTTGTCCTTTGACACAAAGTAACTTAATTTTGTTGAATCTACAACAAAACATCCCAGATGGGATTTGATTCAGATGTTCTTTCCATTTTAAATTGAATGTAAACCTCAATTTTAGGTTTTCGATGAAGACAAGCATCACACAATTTTGAGCATCTTACTATTGGGGCATCGAACATTTCAGCTACTCCCTAGGCTCAATTTATTTTCAACTAGGATTTAATTCATCAAAATCCCAGCTGGGTTGTTTGATTTACTTTGTTTGCAAAAATAGAGAAACTGATAATAAAATGTATAAGAAATGCAAGTGATCCAGTATACTCAAAACAATTTTGAAAAAAGAAAAAAGAACAGAACCCAGTTGCAGATTCAAACTTGCAAATTTCACAGTTACTACCAAGCTATAGTGATCAAGATAGTGTGGTACTGGCATAAAGATAGATATGTAGATCAATGGAATAGAATTGAGAGTTCAGAAATAAACCCACACATTTATGAACAGTTGATTTTTTGACAAGGTTGTCAAAACAGTTCAATGGGAAAAGGATAATCTCTTCAACAAATATGATGGAACAACTGGATATGCACATACAAAAGAATGGATTTGGACCCCACCTCAATCATACAAAAAATTAACTACAAATAGATAACAAATTGAACTTTAAGAACAAATAACTGTAAAACTCCTAAAACTTAAACAGGAGCAAATCATTGTGACCCTAGGTTAGGCAATGGCTTATTAGATATGTCTCAAAAAGCAAAAGTGACAAGAGAAAAATTGATGAATTGAACTTCATTAAAATTAAAACTTTTATCTAGCAACCATTAAGAATGGAAAAAAAATACTGGCAGAATGGGAGAAAATATAAGTCACACATTTGACAAGGGACTTTTATCTAGAATACCTAAAAATCCTGTACAACTCAGCAATATAATGACAACCCAATTAGGAAATAGGCAATGGATTTGAAAAGACATTTCTCTAAAGATACACAAAGAACCAAAAAACATGTTAAAAAGATATTTAACCTCAATAATAATTAGGAAAATGCAAATCAAACCACACCAAGATACACTAAGATGGCTAAAAGATATAAAGGACAATGTAAGTGTTGACAGTTCCCATATGTTCCACAAGTTCCCTTATGACTTAGCAATTCCACTCCTGAGTATATATCCACAATAAATGAAAACATATATCTATATATTAACTCAAAAGTGAATGTTCATAGTAGCATTATTTATAATAGCCAAAGAGTAAAAACAACCAAAATGTTCATTAATGAACAGATAGTAAAATGTGGTATAATCCTACATCGAAGAGTATTTAGCAATAAAAAAGTACCAACACATGTGACAGCATGGATGAACCTTGAAAACATCATGTTAAGTAAAAGAAGCCAGTCAAAAAGGACCAAATATTATATTGTATGGTTCTGTTTATGTGAAGTGTCCAGACTAGGCAAATCCATAGAGATACAAAGCAGATTAGCAGTTGCCTGAGGCTGGAGGTGGGGGAATGGGGAAGGGGAATGGGGACTGACTGCTAATGTGCACAGGATTTCATTTTGGAGTGTTGTTGCTGGAGTGTCAAAAATATTCTAAAATTATATTGTAGCGATGGTGTACAATTCAGTATGTTCCAAAACACTGAACTATATATTTTTAATGGGTACATTTTATGGTATATGAAATACATCTCAATAAAGTCCACTGAGTTATAGGGATACACCTGAAATTGATTGCAATATGCTGTTTGGGATGTTTGTTTGGACTCTGAAATCACAGTGCCTATGTCTGAGTCATGGCGCTGCCATATACTAGCTTTGTGACTTTAGGTGCTTAATGTCCCTGTGCCTCAGATTCCTATATCTTGATGTTGTGTTAAGAATCAAATGACTTAATGTATAGAGACTCTTAAAATAGTGGGCAACACAGATTTAGTGAAAGTAAATAATTATGGTGATGATGTTTTTGCTGATGAGATCATCTGAAACTTCCATTAAAATCCCAAAAATGTTTGTGATTTTCATTGCTTAACGAGAGCACCAGGATTGTCTATCTTTTCTCTTTTTTTTCTTTTCTTCTTTTCTTCCTTCCTTCCTTCCTTCCTTCCCTTCTTTCCTTTCTTCCTTTATTTTATCTCTCTCTCTCTCTTTTGTGTGTTTTGCTTTGTTTTGTTCTGTTTTTTTGGTAGGGACAAGGTCTCACTATGTTGCCCAGAATAGTTTTGAACTCCTGGGCTCAAGCGATCCTCCTGCCTTGGCCTCCCAAAGTGCTGGGTTTACAGGCATGAGCCACACTGCCTGGCCCCAGGGAGTTTTCTTTAGTCATTGATATAACAACTAAACATAGGAAACACAGTGCTCTTAATGTAAACTAAAAATCCACTTCCCTTATAGAAAGAAACTAAACACACAATTACCCACGTAACCCAGCAATTATATTCTCAAGCATTTATCCCCCAAAATGAAAACTGTGTTCACACAAAAATCTGTACCAGAATGTTTACAATAGCTTTATTTGTAATATCCAAGACTTGGAATCACCCAAAATGTCCTTCAACAGGTGAAATAACTGTGGCATATTCACGCCATTGACTACCACTTAGCAATGAAAAGGAGTGACCTACTGAAACACACAACAGTAGTGTTACCCAACATGAATGAGTCTCTAGGGAATTATGGAGCATAAAAATAAAAACACCTTAATCTCAAAAGATTAAATCCTATATAATTCCTGTTATATCAAATTTTGAAATGACAACATTTTAGAGAGGACAGATCAGTGATTGACAGGGTTCATGGATGGGAATAGAGAATGGGTGTGTGTGGTAATTAAAGGGCAAGAGAAAGGATTTTGTGGCATGGGAACTATTTGGTACCTTTACACTGGTAATGGATACATGAACCTATACATGTGACAAAGCTGTATAGAACTTAATCTACACAAAAGTATAGAGAAAACTGAGGAAATCTGAATAAAAGCATTGATGGTACCAATGTTAATATTGTTGTATTGGCCGGGCGCGGTGGCTCAAGCCTGTAATCCCAGCACTTTGGGAGGCCGAGACGGGCGGATCATGAGGTCAGGAGATCGAGACCATCCTGGCTAATACGGTGAAACCCCGTCTCTACTAAAAAATACAAAAAACTAGCCGGGCGACGAGGCGGGCGCCTGTAGTCCCAGCTACTCGGGAGGCTGAGACAGGAGAATGGCGTGAACCCGGGAGGCGGAGCTTGCAGTGAGCTGAGAGCCGGCCACTGCA
The DNA here is from genome assembly GCF_001698545.2 of Rhinopithecus bieti. Lineage (NCBI taxonomy): Eukaryota > Metazoa > Chordata > Mammalia > Primates > Cercopithecidae > Rhinopithecus > Rhinopithecus bieti. The sequence continues at coordinate 1,525,422 of NW_016812078.1, read as the reverse complement.
CTCCAGCCTGGGCGGCAGAGCAAGACTCCGTCTCAAAAACAAACAAACAAAAACAAACAAACAAACAAAAAAAAATATTGTTGTATTATACTATAGTTTTTTGCAAAGAACTATCATTAGGAAAAAGCAGAAAAGTGCACAAGAAACCCATTTTTTTGTTTCGCAACAGTATGCGAATCTACAATTATTTTAACAAAAATTTTATTTAAAAATATCTAGTTATCTTCTCCAATAAGTCTGGGTGACACTTCTGTCTACCTTTCCTGATTACAAGCTATACCTACCTACCATCTTGTGAAAGGGAAATAAATCTCGGGACCCCAAAATTAGTAAGCCAAAGGGAAAATCAAGCTGGGAACTACGTTGTGCAAACCTGTCTCCCATTCTATTCCTGAGTATGATAGCTACGAAGATTTTAAAAGCTACACACTGCCCTCACAATTTGCCCATGAGGAAATTCTCTGTGGACAAAGGAAGACAGAGCTCAAAGTCATCCCTCTGCTCAAAGGGATGAGACAAAGGCATATCTGATTGCCTCCTTTGCCCTACTGTATCACTAAGCCAGCCTAAGGTATCAGTGACTTTTCCTATAAATTGTATATTCTGTGAAAGGCTAATCAGAAACTCAAAATAATGTAACCCTTTGTCTCTTATCTACCTATGACCTGGAAGCCCCCTCCCCTCTTTGAGTTGTCCCGTTGAGTGATGTCCATGTCTCCCTAAGATGTATGAAACCAAGCTGTGCCCCAACCACCTGAACACACATCAGGACCTCCTGAGGCTGGGTCAGGGGCACATCCCTGACCTTGGCAAGATATACTTTATAAATTGACTGAGACCTGTCTCAGACAGAGATGGTGGGTTCACAATCTCTAGTGCTAGTCTTCATTATTTCATTTGTATTGAATCCCTTCAGCACAGGTAAGCTTTGTAAAGTTTGTTTTTCTTGATAAAGTTTACTTTTCCCTGTCAAACTGTGAATCCACTTAAAGCACAGCACCATCACTTAACCTGGATTTTATGCCCACGACTTACTTTTCCCTAATGAGATACTTAAATGCTCCATGAATTATGCAAATCATGACTATTAATTTTATCAGATAGTCTAATGGCAAAAATTTGTCAGGAAGATAAAATTGTGTTTGTATGTTTTGCAAATTTAATAATTAAGCGCCACCCAGTTTGCTCTAAATAAACTGTTCTTTCTAGATATTAGCACCAAAAATAAAAAGACTGTGATCAAAGGAGGTGAGATGCAGGCTTTTTCTTTTTTTTCCTGAGACAGGATCTTACTCTGTCACTCAGGCCAGAATGCCGTGGTGGGATCATGGCTCACTGTAACTTCAATCTCCCCAGATCAAGCAATACTCCTGCCTTAGCCTCCCCAGTAGCTGGAAATGCAGGTGTATACCACCATGCCTGGACAATTTTTTTTATATTTTTTGTAGAGACAGGGGTTTCACTTTATTGCCCAGCCTTGTGTTTAACTCCTGGGTTCAACTTATGCTCCTGTCTCAGCCTCCCAAAGTCTGGCATTACAGGCACGCACTCCTGCTCCCAGCCCTTTTTCTTGTTTTAAACACCTATCAGCATTTTTTAACTTGATACATATTTTCCAGTGATATCATTGTAAATTAAAAGTTCTTGTAATTTTAAATCACAATGGCCATTCCAAGTATGCTTTCCTGAATTCATGGCAAAGTAGTGTCCTTATTATCTCTGGAGAACTGGACATTCTTCATTCTATAATGATGATTCTGAAATGATGTCATTATAGTGAGTCTACAAGCCTCAAAATCTGTTTTTCTGATGATTCAGAAAAAAAAAAATGTCTGGAGTTGACTGTCTAGTAAATACAAGAGAAATAATAACAGATCTTGATTTTAAAGTATGCTAGTCCAATAGGTTTTTTCAGAAAATGTGAAAACAGTAGACCAAAATGTTTATTGATAGGATGGGCTACATTCAGCTATGGGAACAGGGAGAAAATATATCAGTTAATTATGTTAAACCAATAAATTCTCATCACAGAAAGGGCCTTTCATGCTGTCAGCCAACCCTATTACCAAAAGCGGTATTTAAAATTTCTGCAAGCAGTACTTTTGCATTGACAAGGAGTATATTCTTGAAAACTGAGAGAGATACTCCTTTCTATTCAAACTGTAATTTCTATTCTGTTCTATGTGGTGGATTGTGAAAACTGGAATAAGCTAAAATTTCCTTACATTCTTCTAGTTTCATTATAGAATGATATTTTGAATTTTATTTTTTGAAGTATTATATTTAGCCTCTTTCCATTCTTGTTTCAACACAAAGGGAAAAATTATGCTAACTTCATCTTCCTGGCAAGAATTTATTATTTCTCTCAATACTGCTGGAGTTTCAAACATGAGCCTAGGTGACCTGTATCATAGCAATGGGTTGTTCAACATGAGATATATCTTGCTGCTCACTGGTTCATCTAAAAATTAAAAAGCAACAGCATTCTAGTCTTCTGTTGTGGTCTTTGTATGAGTAATGCATGTTATGGCTTATTTTGGCCTATGGGGTGGGCCTGTATGTCCTCCTCTGAAAATACAGCATCTGTGAGAAAAGCATGGTTCATCTAGTCCTTTTTATGGAACAACCTGGGGCCTGAAAATGACTGAATAAAGAACCCATGGAGTATACAAAATTGCTCTTTTTTATGACTTTAATAAAGTGATGAAATACAGTGGCTTCTGTCAACAGAAAATAAAGTTAGACAATGTTAGAAAATCCTATGTGGAACAAAAGAATACTCTGTCCCCAGCAGCTCTGTGAGGTTTGCTGGTGCACGCTCCCAGCATGCCAACTTGGCCTCAGCAAACTGGGGTCCTGTCAGTTTGCTCTACTTACTCAGCTTACCATGAAGAAGATACATGAACAAAGTCTGTGTACCCCAAAATGGTGTTGAGAATTGAAATTAATAAAATCTCACACAGCCCAACAAGGACAAGAATTTGGGTTCTTATGCACGTACTTATGCTATTGAGGCTTAAGCACTTTAATGAATGAGGTGTTTAGTTTTCAAATCCACCCTTCCAGGGCAATAGGGAAGCAGTTTCCATCAGCAACTGATTAGAAGTTGTTTTATTATCATCATGATTATCATCGTCATTTTCTTGTTTTAAATACACTGTGCTGATGAATGAAACGTCAATTGCAAATCAGGTGGTTCTGGGCTTTCTTCCTCTGAAGATATGAAGTCCTGAGTATGGGAACCACGTTTGTTTTATCCACCATTGTAGCCCCCATGATGCCTGAAATCTCCGGAGCACAGTGTACTGGACTTGCTGAATGTGAGTTTCTTTGTGAGGGCAGGGTGTTTATTTTGTTTATTCCATTTTGCTTCTTCCTTTTCATTGATATTCATGGTTCAGACTCTCTCTGGTGGTTGTTCTGTTTTCATTACCTAAGATGTGCACATATTTTAAGATGAGGAAGATAAAAGTGACCCTGTCAAGTTACCAGCTTTACATTGTCAGAAATTATGTCATTTCCTTTGTCAACCCCTCTCTTCATGAGTAGTTGAGTGGTGAACTCCAGACTCTCTTTAGTTAGTACATTATTTTCATAAATTAAAGCAAAGAAATCATTCTGAGCCAGAATAATATAAACACTGTGGCTGCATGAGCTGTCTAGTACCTAGCAGAATGCTATGCATATGACATTATAATTCTGTATTTTTGAAAATATCCTTGACTAGTGTTTTACACCTATCCTCACCCAAATTCTTCTCAACTGGACCTGAAATTTGTTAAATTGAAGAATATGCTTGTCTCATGTTATTTTTCCATCTGGCTTTTAAAATTGCATTTGGAGGAAGGAACATCTGTTATTACACATCTCAGTCTTCAACAGTTAAATCATCAGATCACTACTGGGATGTTTTTTCTTTCTTGGACTCATCGTCTGTCCTGGGAACTCTTATAGCTTTTATAATCAGCTATATAAGCTGTTCTGTTGGAAGCTGCATTCTGCCAAGGGTAAATGAACTGGGTCCACAAAGTTTAGTGCTTGATTAATTTTTTTTTTTTTTTTAGCTCATGAGTTATTGCAGGGTTTAAACTTAGCAAAATGCCTCTCTTGAAACCCAATATGAATATTAATATAAGACGGACTTGGAATGCCAAAGCAGTTGAGGGTGGGTCAGGTACTTTCTAGAAGCTGGAATATTTGCGTATATTTCAGTTGAACTATGAAATGTTTTTACATGAATTTTTTGTCAGAGTCTTTTATTAAAAGGAAGACATGTTTATATCTGTATTGGCTAAATCTCATACAGTCCATGTTGTCCAGTTTTCAGAACCATCGAACAAGTAGTTTATATGACTCAAATTACAAGAACAAGTGAGAGTTAATATTGAGAAAAATATTACATAATAGATAGGCAAATTCATTCATTCATTCAACAAATGCTTATTCTCTCCTATAAGTTAGGTGCCAGGATAGAGGCCCCCTCCATGAGCTGTACTGTGAAGGGGAAAACAAACATTGTTATCACACAAATACATAACTATGAATAGTGAGACTTAGGTGGTAAAGCTTGCTAGTTGCCTATTCTCTTTCTTCTATTTCTTCCTCAGTAACAGGTCCTTACATTATCAGCAATATATTCAGCTAAAAAGCTCTATGTATGTAGCTTTTTTCCAGTAACAATATTAGTATTTTTTGACTAGCATCATGACAGTGAAGATGAAGACAAAGTTTGTAGATTTCAACGAAGGGAGTGAAAGAAATGAAGCAAATGGTAAACAAATTATATTACATTCTGTTGCTTTTTAAAGAAATATTCATGTCTTGTTCATTTTTTTTCTTATAAACAGAATAACAAATTTGTTCAAGAATTCACCCTTCATCAAAGGGGATTCTATCTTTATGTTAGAAATAAATCTTTATTAGTTGAAACCAATTATTATAATTGAAACAACCTTTGCAAAATTATAACTGAGGAAATTATAACACTGAAAGAAATCAGACCTAATCGACTCCATCTTACTTCTAACCTTTAAGCTATCCTTGTTCATTCCTGGGCATAGCATTCCTGGGCATAGGCCGAACTAATTTTGGGAAGGAATTATTTGTGCATATACATATATACACACATACATACACATATGTACACACATATATATACACATAGACAAATATGTGCTCAAATAATTGCATATATATGTGTATACACACACACATATATATACACATACAGATTTGCGAAGAGGCATGGATAAAAGACTCTCCTGAAGAGATAGATGGCTGAAAGAAGTTAGCAGAAGTTCTACTGGGCATGGTGGCTTACACCTGTAATCTCAGCACTTTGGGAGGCTGAGGCAGGCAGATCACTTGAGGTCAAGAGTTTGAAACTAGCCTGGCCGACATGGTGAAACTCTGTCTCTACTAAAAATGCAAAAATTAGCCAGGCATTGTGGTGGGTGCCAGTAATCCCAGGTACTTGGGAGGCTGAGGCAGAAGAATCACTTGAACCCAGAAGGCAGAGGGTTGGAGTGAGCCAAGATCATGCTACTAAACTCCAGCCTGAGTAACAGAGTAAGACTCCATTAAAAAAAAAAAAAAAAAAAAAAGTTAGTAGACGCTATTGGTTATTGGGTGGGGTTTTTGGAAAAATTCTTTTCAGGGGTAGGATTTTGCTGGGAGTTCAAAATTTAGCTTCTGACCTTACCTCCTCTCCTCCCTGTTGCCTGGAATAGAGACAACTATGGAAGGCTGGAGCTGCAAGGGCAATCTTGTGATGAAGCATTGACCCTGAGGATGAATGTCAGGTGCTAAGGATTGGGGAGGCTCTTGGCCCCCTAAAGATTTGCTAAAAATCACTGACTTGAGACAAATTGATTAATAGGAGAAAAGATATACAAATGTATTTAACATGTATAATGGCAGCCTTCAGAATTAAGAACCAACTTTCCAATGAGTTATAGAAATTTATATGCCATCCTGAGGCCACAATAAAGAATGCAGACTCATAGCATGGCCAGAAACAGGTTATGTTGGTTTATCAGGTTTAGACAGCTTAAGAGAGAGAGAAAGGAAGAAACTTGGCTAGCAAAGGTGGTCTTGCTATGTGGATGGAACCTCCCTCAGAGAAAACAGATGGTAAATGTTTCTTTTCAGACTTCTATAGATGTCAGACTCTCAATCTCTCCTGAATCTGGGAAGGGGATAGGAGGGGGAAGGGCATAGCTGCATTAACGGAGATTCTCTACAGATGCAAATTGTCCGCCCCCTCCCCACCAACACACACACACACACACACACACACACACACACACACACACACACACACACAGAGCTTTGTAAGGCCACCTCTGTACTTCTGTTTGCTGGCTAAAGGGCAGCCATTTAATAATATGTCAAAGAAATATATTTGGGGTAAAACATATTAATTTCCTTCTGGATGATGGAACAGAATAAAAGAAAATCCTGGATTCTTGATGACATGGAGCTGCTATAGCTGTCCTGATTGGCTTACTTCTGACTCTTTTTATATAAGTGAAAAATAAAATCCTATTTCGTATAAGCCACTCTTATTTGTATTTTTTTCCTAGATGTAACTAAACCTCAACTTTACTGAAGCAAATAGTTACAAGACCTCTGTTGGAGTAGAGGCTGGATCTAGAATGGACACTCAGAGAAAGTTCTCTTTGGAAATGATGCTTGAATTGAGCTCTGACTTAGATGGTGTGGGTAAGGAGGATAAAATAAAAGAAAAGAGAAGAGTGTTTCAGAAAGAAGAGAAAATGTGCAAGATCCTTGAGAAAGAACTAAGAGAATTAGGTGTGTTCCAGGAGGGAAAAAAAAAAGATCAGTGTGCCTGGAACACAGAAGGTTAGATTGAGAGTGACCCAAGTTGCCAATTTTTTTTTTTTTTTGAGGTGGAGTCTTGCTCTGTCGCCCAGGCTGGAGTGCAGTGGCACGATCTCTCACTCAAAGCTCTGCCTCCCAGGTTCATGCCATTCTCCTGCCTCAAGCCTCCCAAGTAGCTGGACTACAAGGCGCCCGCCACCACGCCTGGCTATTTTTTTTTTTTTTTTTTTTTTTTTTTTTGTATTTTAGTAGAGACGGGATTTCACCCTTTTAGCCAGGATGGTCTCAATCTCCTGACTTTGGATCCACACTGCCTCAGCCTCCCAAAGTGCTGGATTAAAGGCCAAGTTGCATTTAAGATTCGGCTCATTATATAGCAGATTTTTTTATAATTCATGGGGTCTTACACAACTGAAGCTTTATACCATTGGAACAGCAAGTTAGCACCGCTGTATGGTACACCTAAAAAGATTGATAGGGGAAGATCTCATGTTAAGTATAATTGCCATGATAAAAATAAATAAGTTTTAAGCATAAGATATAAATTAATATACATGCATACACATAGGCGACACAACACACAACACACACAGTAGCACACCATTTATAATGTGGAAGATACATTAGAGGAAGTAAAGTGTAGACAAGGGAGACCAGTTAAGAGTCTACTACAGAAGTTGAGAGAAAGAGATGTTGTCAGAGGCAGTTGAACCAGAGTGAACACCATCTTGAATAGGTGCTGGTAAAATAAGGCTGAGACCTATTGGGCTGTACTCCCAGGAGGTTAGGAATTCTTGTCACAAATGATAGGAGGTCAGCACAAAAGGTAGGTCACAAAGACCTTCCTGATCAAAAAAAGGATGCAGTAAAGAAGCCAGGTCCAAAAACCACCAAACCAAGGTGGTGATAAAGTAGCCTCTGTCACCTCATGGCTCCTATGTTAATTATGACCTCTGGTGTTTCTCAATGCTAATTATAATTCATCAGCATGCAAAAGAAGCTCCCACCAGTGCCATGACAGTTTACAAATGCCATAGCAATGTCAGGAAGTTTTACTCTATATGGTCTAAACAAGGGGAGGAACCCTCAGTTTCAGGAATTGGCCACCCCTTTCCTGGAAAACTCACGAATAATCTACTCTTGTTCAGCATAATAACCAAGGAATAACTGTAGTGTATTCAGTCGAGCATCTCAATACCACTGCTCTGACTGAAGTAGCATTCTTTAGTCCCTCTACTTTCTTAATAAACTATAGACTTGCCCGAATTCTTTTCCTGTGCAGGTCCAATGAACCCTCCCTCTTGGGCCTGGACTGGTCCTTTGCAGTAACAATATGAATTTTCTGCTAGCATCATGACAGGTGAAAGATAAAGAAAAGTCTGTGATTTCATAGAAGAAGTGAAAGAAATGAATCAAATAGTAACGAATTATATTACCTTCCCCTGCCTTTTTAAAGAAATATTCATGTCTTACTCATTTTTCCTTATAAACAGAATAATGAATTTGTCAATAATCCACCCTTCATTGAAGGGGATTCTATCTTAGTCAGAAAGTAACGCGTGATTAGTTGAAACCAGTTATTATAATCTCAATCCTATTACTAGTGGATTTGATTTAGACATGAACAGATGAGTTATTTTGAGCAAAGAGAATTAAATACAATTTGCGAGGGAATTTGAAGAAAATTTTTTTTTCCCTTTAGAAGAAAAGAAAAAACCACACAGAAAGAAATGCTGTCTTCTTCTCTTCTGTGTGTTATTCACACTGGAACATGCTACCTGGAATGCTGGCATCCACTTTGCAACCAAGGAGGGGAGCCAAACTGAGAACAAGTTAATACATCAGAGAGAGCAGGGAAGTGATGGAAAGCCTCACCTTCTATTACCTACCTATAGACTTCTTGTTATATGAGACAAAATAACCTAAACCCAAAGTTTAAGCCAGAATGAATTGGGGTTTTTTGTTAATGGCAACCAATTTGGATCCTACATGATCTACATTTCAAGCATTAGTAGCTGTTAATTTTAAATTAGCATCAACATAACACCAATCATTTCACAGAAGATAGCTTGATTATTAATATACTAAGATTAAGATCTGCAACCTGTATTTTCCTAACTTGTCTTTTATAATGGAGAGTAAAGTCCTTCATTTACTCAATTTAAAAATTAACAGTGAAAGGAGGGGACAGTATTGACATCCAAAAGTAGAAATCAATTGACCCAGCCCCAAATTTAGAGAAACTGTCTGCAAAGAGAAGCAAACAGTGTAAGGAAAGAATTACAGAGTTTAAGAAATTTTAGAAAAAAAAGGCTTGATTTTTTCGTTTATGACTTGAAAGACTGAGGATATAACTGCTTGATGTGTTCTCTGCCACTGCACAGACAAAGCCAATTCAGGATACCATGGCATTGCAATAAAGAAAAAGTTCATACTGAATGAGCAAAACTCAAAGCATTCCCTTTGAAAAACCAGCAAGACAAGGATGCCCTCTCTCGCCATTCCTATTCAACAATAGTATTGGAAGTTCTGACCAAGGGGCATCAAGCAAGGAAGAGATAAAGGGCATTCAAATAGGAAAGAGGAAGTAAAATTGTCTCTGTTGATGACATGATTGTATATTTAGAAACTCCCACTGTCTCAGCCAAAATCCCTTAAGCTGATAAACCAACTTCCGCAAAGTCTCAAGAAACAAATTCAATGGCAAAAATCACAAGCATTCCTTATACACCAAATAACAGACAACAGAGAGCCAATCAATGAGTGGGAACTCCCATTCACAATGCTACTAAAGAATAAAAAACCTAGGAATCCAACTCTATCAGGGACATGAAGGACTCTCGAGGAGAACTACAAAGCCACTGCTCAAGAAATAAGAGAGGACACAAACAAATGGAAAAACATCCATGCTCATGGAAGAAAGAATCAATATCGGAAAGTGGCCAACTGCCCAAAGTATTTATAGATTCAATTTATCCCCATCAAGCCACCATTCGCTTCTTCAAGAAATGGAAAAAAAAAAAAAAAAAACTATACTTTAAATTCATATGGAACGAAAAAGAGCCTGCATGGCCAAGATGATCCTAAGCAAAAGACAAACCTGGAGGCATCATGTACCTGACTTCACACTACACTACAAGGCTACAGTAACCAAAACAGCATGGTACGGGTACTGAACAATATAATAAGCGCAGTGGAACAGACAGAGTCCTCAGGAAAACACCACACATCTATAACCATCTGACCTTTGACAAACCTGAACGCAAACAAGCAATGGGGAGGACTCTTTATTAAAAAGTGTTGGGAAAACTGGTTAGTCATTTGCGAAAACTGAAACTGGAGTCCTTTCCTTACCTTTATACAAAAATAACTCAACGTGGATTAAAGGCTTAAATGAAGACCTAAAACCATAAAAATCCTAGAAGAAAGTCCAGCTGTGATGGCTCACGCCTGTAACCCCCAGCACTTGGGAGGCTAGGCAGGTGGATCATTGAGCAGGAGTTTCTTACTAAAAATACAAAAATTAGCTGGGTATAGTGCGGCACACCTGTAATCCCAGCTACTCAAGGAGGCTGAGGCAGGAGAATTGCTTGAACCTGGGAGCGGAGGTTCAGGAGCTGAGATTGCACCACTGCACTTCAGCCTGGGCAACAGGAGCAGGACTCCGTTCAAAAAAAAAAAAAAAATCTAAAAGAAACCAAGCATACCATTCAGGACAATAGACATGGGCCAACAGACTTCATGTCCTACGAAACACCCAAAAGCAAGCCGCCAAGCAAAAGCCAATTGACAAAATGGGATCTGCCCATTAAACTAAAGAAGCTTCCTGCAGCAGCAAAAGAAACTACCCAATCAGAGTGAACAGGCAACTTACAGAATGGAGAAAATTTTTGGCAATCTATCGCGCTGACAAAGGGCTAAATATCCAGAATCACAAAGAACTTAAACAAATTTACAAGAAAAAACCCATAAAAGGGATGAAGGATACTGAAGCTGATACTTGTCAAAGAAGACATTTTTGCAGCCAACAAACATATGGAAAAAAGCTCCACATCCACTCGCCATCAAGAGAAATGGAAATCAAACCACAATGACATACCCATCTCACCCAGTTACGAATGGCGATCATTAAAAAAGTCAGGAAACAACAGATGCTGAGAGAGGATTGAGATAGAACACTTTTACACTGTTGGTGGGAGTGTAAATTAGTTCAACCATTGTGGGAGATGGTGTGGCAATTCCTCAAGGATCTAGAACCAGAAATACCATTTACCTCAGCAATCCCATTACTGGGTATATACCCAAAGGATTATAAATCATTCTACTATAAAGACACATGCACATGCATGTTTATTGCAGCACTATTCACAATAGCAAAGACTTGGAACCAACCCAAATGTCCATCAGTAATTGACTGGATAAAGAAAATGTGGCACATGTACACCATGGAATACGATGCAGCCATAAAAAAGATGAGTTCATGTCCTTTGCAGGGACATGGAAGAAGCTGGAAACCATCATTCTCACCAAACTATCACAAGAACAGAAAACCAAACACCACATGTTCTCACTCGTAAGTAAGAGCTGAACAATGAGAACACATGGACACAGGGAGGGGAACGTCACACACCGGGGCCTGTCAGGGGGTGGTGGGCTAGGGGAGGGATAGCATTAGGAGAAATACCTAATGTCGGTGATGGGTTGATGAGTGCAGCAAACCACCATGGTTCACATATACCTATGTAACAAAACTGCACATTCAGCACATGTATCCCAGAACTTGAAGTATAATAATAATAAAGAAAAGATGAAAAGGATATTAGAGGCTGGTCACACCAGGTAGAAGATAGAGTTATGACTTAAATCTGTCTCCCTGAAAATTCAGAGGCTAGGGTTTTTCAAGGATAGTTTGGGGGGCCAAGGAGTCAGCTTCTGGGTAGGGCCACGGAACCCACAGATGAAGCCATCCCATGCAAAAACCTGAAGAGATACCTGAGAAAGTCAATCTTAGGTTGCACAATAGTGATGTTATCTGCAGGAGTGATTGGGGAGTTGCAAATCTTGTGACCTCTGGAATAACAGCTGGTAAGCATTTATGCCTACACTCAGGCTCTTCATTCTCCTATCATGGTGGTCTTTCATTAGCTTTACAAAGGCTATTTAGTTTGGGGGAAGGGCTATTATCATTTAAACTATAAATGTCTCCCAAAGTTAGCTTAGTTCAAGCCCAGGAATAATTAATGGGCAGTTTAAAGGTTACAGGCAAGATGGGGGTTTGCTTAGATCAGATCTCTTTCACTGTCATCATTTTGTCACTGTTATAATGTTTGAAAAGGCAGTTTCAAGTACAGTTGTATATGGCAGAGTAATGAAAAAAAGGAGAGGCATTCAGGACAGACTTGCCTAAAAAGTTACAGGGTTTAGTACTTTATTACATTTTACCTTCATTTAAAACTATTTATAAATGTGTTTGCACAATAGATTCGTTTGAACACTTTGTAATGATACAGCACTGGGATTACAGTAGAAATTCAGTTTTTATCTAAAGAAAATAAATGTTCATGGGGTAAACCAAACTAAATTTAGAAGAGGTCATGCCTACAATGAAGTTAGATCAAAAGATTTTTTCTAGGAACAAACTAGTTTCCTGATTGCTAGAAAGAAGACCCTTTTCACATAAGCATATCACATTGTTAACCTGCTGCATAAGCAGAATATGTTGCTGGAGACTGAGAGGAATATAAATATGAAATGCATAGTTAACTTTGCTTCATGACTTTTCTAAATATGTCCCCAGGTAAAACAAAAGGTATTTTAGTAATAGACACATAGTAAATTAGGAAGAAATACTGTGCAAATGTGGAACTTTAGGTTAAAAATCACAGATGCAATCTATGCATTGACTTTTACTGTGTTCCAGAACTTACTAAAATGGCAGTAGATAACTTTTAAAAGTTTGAAGTAAACCGTATATGTAATTCACACAAAACAAGGCACACATCGTAAGGATAAAGCTTGATGAATTTTCAACACTGAACATGTATGTGTAACCAGCAAACAGAGCAAGAAACAGAACCTTCTAAGCATCCCAAGAACTCCCTCATCCCATTGCCAATCACTACAGTCACTCCAAATGTGTTTGTTACCCTGACATCCAACAACATAGATCCATTTTCCAGATTCATTTTCATTTTCCTGTTTTGAAAGAAATAATGGAGTATGAATTCTTTTGTATCTGGCTTATTTTCCTCCATATTAATTATATTAATTATAGATCAAATGCTATAAAAATAGCATTCTTATTGCTATATCATACTTCATTGTATAAAAATACTACAGTAAAGGAAATTTTAAGAAGCATAAATTCGGCTGGGCGCGGTGGCTCAAGCCTGTAATCCCAGCACTTTGGGAGGCCGAGACGGGCGGATCACGTGGTCAGGAGATCGAGACCATCCTGGCTAATACGGTGAAACCCTGTCTCTACTTAAAATACAAAAAACTAGCCGGGCGACGAGGCGGGCGCCTGTAGTCCCAGCTACTCGGGAGGCTGAGGCAGGAGAATGGTGTAAACCCGGAAGGCGGAGCTTGCAGTGAGCTGAGATCCGGCCACTGCACTCCAGCCTGGGCGACAGAGCGAGACTCCGTTTCAAAAAAAAAAAAAAAAGAAGCATAAATTCACAAAGTTAAGGAGGATGAGAGAGGAGATTACAACAATAAATCTTAAAAGCAGTAAAGAAAAGGAAGGAGTTATAACTCAACTTGAAGACCAGAAATTTTTTGAAACATATGGTGGCAGTGAGGGAAGCCTAAAGATGAGCTACTTCATGCAGCAGAATAACCCATAATTAGAGGTGTTCAATATTTCTAAAAGTTCGTGTTAGAGGTAGAGCTCAAACCAGGAACACAAGCTCTAAGTCTGTGAGAAAAGCCGTTAGAACTCAGACTCTGTCACACATATAATTGGGCTGCTGCTCCTGTGTCTTCTTGGCAGAAGACTGGAAATTTAATCACTGTCTACAATGAACCAGAGACTGAATGTGGAGACCAAAAGCACAGTTGAGTGGTGACTGCACTAAACACAGAAGATTAATTGAAATCCTATATTCTGAATGTTGAGTTATCCACTTCTCTTGTAATAAACTGTTCTGAGAATGTGGGCGGTAATATCCTTGTCTGAGGATGTTAGATGATTCACCTTTGGAGGTGCCAATCAGTGCAAAAGAAATGGGCTAGAGATACTGACAACTGGCGATTCACCCTGCAAAGCAACCAACAAATTTATAAGTCCTGAGCAAGCAAATGGGGCCTCCCATCCGCTTTTGAGTGACTATATTAGCCAGTTTTCACACTGCTATGAAGAAATAAACTTGACTACGTAATTTATAAAGAAAAGAGATTTAATTGACTCACAGTTACGCATGGCTGGGGAGGCATCAGGAAACTTACAATATGGCAGAAAGTAAAGTAGAAGCAGGCACCTTCACAGGGCAGCAGGACAGGGTGAGTCCAAGTAGGGGAAATGCCAGATGCTTATCAAGCCATCAGATCTCCTGAGACTCACTTACTATCACAAGAACAGCATAGGGGAATCTGCCTCTGTGGTTCAGTTACCTCTGTGTGGTCCTACCCTTGACATGTGGGGATTATGGGGATTACAATTTGACATGAGATTTGGGTAGAGACACACAGAGCCAAACCATATCAGTACCCTTCAATTCAAGTCATCCAATGTTTGAGAAAAGACTCTAATGTGAAAAACAAAGATAGAAACAAACATATGCACAAAAATGAATTAGATGTAATGGGCAGGACAATCAAAAAATATTTTTTAAAATGCTAAAAATAAATTAAAATAAGAATAAGAGTGTAACTACCCAATGGGTTCACCTTGTCTGCTGCCTAGACAGAGCTGATTTATCAAGACGGGGAAATTGCAATAGAGAAAGAGTAGGCAGTCAGCTGTATGGGAGACCAGAGTTTTATTGTTATTCAAATCAGTCTCCCCAAGCATTGGGGGATCAGTTTTTAAAATTTTGTGGGTAGAAGGCGGCCAGTGAGTCGAGAGTGCTGACTGGTTGGGTCGGAGAAGAAATCATAGGGAGTTGAAGCTCTCCTCTTGTGCTGAGTTAGTTCCTGGGTGGGGGCCACAGATCAGATGAGCCAGTTTATCAATATGGGTGATGCCAGCTGACCCATCAAGTTCAGGGTCTGCAAAATATCTCAAGCACTGATCTTAGGAGCAATTTAGGGAGCGTCAGAATCTTGTAGCCTCCAGCTACATGACTCTTAAACCATAATTTTGAAACCTGTGGCTAATTTGTTAGGCCTACAAAGGCAGTCTAGTCCCACAAAGGCAGTCTAGTCCCCAGGCAAGGAGGTTTGTTTTGGGAAAGGACTGTTATTGTCTTTGTTTTAAACTATAAACTAAGTTCCTCTCAAAGTTAGTTCAGCCTTCACCCAGGTATGCACACGGACAGCTTGGAGGTTAGAAGTAAGATAGAGTTGCTTAGGTAAGATCTCTTTCACTGTCTCAGTTATAATTTTGCAATGGCAGTTTCAAGAAGCTTTATAATCAAATATTCCAAGAAAATACAAAAGAGGACTTAAAAGTTACTATTAATGAGAAATTCAGTAGAAAATAATTTTAAGGAAATTTCTTAGAAATAGAAACAGCAATAAGAAGAGGTGAAGAATAAGAGAGCAAAGATTAGTGATTCAGTCCGAGATGTCCAATACTCAAATAATCAGTTTAGAAAGATAAGAGAAAGAAGATGTAGGACAGGCATAATTCTACAAATAAATTAAATTTTCCATTATTAAATGCTACAGAGAGTGATGTCAGCAAGACTGCTCACTAGAGGTGCCTAACACTTGTCCGCCAACAAAAAAGGACCCAAACAATGAATAAGCAACTATGTTTCAACCAGAGTGACTGAAGGAGAGTGCTGGAGAACAGCAAGGAAGTGGCAGAAATTCTGTGGAGCACAGAAACTCAGGATGGCTACATTCAGAAGAGAAAGAAACCCCATGTATTCACCATACCCTCTTCCTCCTCAGTTGAGATGAGCTTGGGACTAGGAAGGACTTCTCCTTGCAAGGAAAAGATAAGCAGAAGGCCCCTAGCAGCCTCCATCACTGTAGAGGACACTCACAGTCTTCATTACTAAAGGATCCTGCAGCCCTTGCAGACCCTGAGTCCAGCTAAGGGAGTTGCATAGAATTCACAAGGAGGCATTACTCCAGATGAGCCTATGGTGTGCCTTGCACCCTGTGAACCAAACTGCTACTGCACTGCAGCATCTTAAAACCAGAGCTACTGCTAGAATGTGTCCTGTTCTGGGGGCCAGTAGTCACTGTATCCCTCTGTCTCAGAGGCTCTGACATCATTGCACCACTTTCACACACATGGTAGGATACCACTTCCTCGCTGAGCTTCTGTAGCCCCCTACCACCTTCAAATAAGCTGCATAGGAAGCACTCCACCTCCCTGATTCCAGTTGCTGTTCCCCCAAACCCCAGCTACTCAAAGACTAGGCCTAGCAAAGCAGCTGTGCTACCTGGTGCTCAAACCAACCTAACGCCTGCTCCACAGGAATCAATCACTACTTCAGAGTAGCTGTGACCACGGTGCATAGCCAACACAGCACCCTGCCCCTCAGGGACCATACCCTTCAGCCCAGTGAGTAAGATATAATGGATTTACCACAGTAGCTACATACCCTTGGCACCTGAACTAAGCTGGTGCCCTGTGCTCAGGAAATTGGAGCTTCTCCCCAAGGAAGCAGCTGCAATCTTGGCACATGGGGTGTCCTGCCTCTCAGGGACCAAGTGCTCTGGCTCAGCAGAGAATCCATGCCTGAGCCAGTGGAGCAACTGTGCCCCCTAGTGTCTGAGCCAACCTGGTGCCTCATCCTCCTGAAACTGGAGTTCCAGATGAAGAGGGGAGCCCAGTGTGGCACTCTGCTCTCCCTGGGTACCAGGGTCATGTGTGCAAGAGAGAAACCACACCCAAGCCTGCATAGCAACCTTATCCTCTAGAACCTGAACCAACCCAGGACCCCACCTGATTCTTCCTCTCCCAGAATTGGAGCATCAGTTCAGTACAACAGCCATGCCTTCCTTGTGCTTGAGCTGACAGAGCACCCTGCCCCACCAAGGAAATACAGCCTTCCTGAGCTGTGCTTCTTCACCCTCTGGGCCAAAGATCCACGGTGCCTCACCTCCCTAGATCAGAACCAGCTTTCCAGAGTTTGAGTTGCTAAGATATCCCATCTCCTTGGGGAATGGCGCCATCCTTACAGTGTTCTATATCACCTAGGGCCCAAGCCACAGCTTTTCTACCATTCCTGGGTCCTTGCTGCTGCTGCGACAGGATATACAGAGCTTGGGCCACTATTGTGTCCCACTGCTCCAGGGTCCAGTCACCACTATGCAATATCTCCTTTTTCTTGTGCCCAAGTTGCCACTGAGCTCTGCTGACTCCAGGACCTGGATTGCAGTCTTCCTGAGGCCTGAACCTGTGAAACACTACTCCTTTCCTGGAGTTGTGCGAGTGCTTGAGGATCAGAGTCACAGTTACATCTCTGTCCCCTGGGGCTGAGCTACTGGAGAGTGCCTTTAGAGTCACAGTCCTCAGCTTGGTGGGAGAGCTGCATCCACTGTGCCTCAGAGAGTAAACATTCATATCAAAGGTGCTACAATAGTTCAACAGAGCACTGAGTCCAGCATACCAGCTCCACAGTCACTCTGAGCACCTGTACCCTAGAACATAGTGCTTCTGAGCTGCCTGTGGCCCATGTCAGACGCAACACCAATGAAGACCCCATCAGCTAAGTCTCCCACTATAAGGGAAGAAAATAAAACACTCCTAAAAAGTTTGCCACTATGAACCCTAACAACCAACTCTGCAACCACCCTTGCCACATTCATCTGAAGCCCAGACCACTGAGGTGCCTGCTGTCATCACTGATATTGATCACAACTGAAGAACATGTGTGTAGACTATATCATACCCACCTGAACCCAGAGCCAACACACTCTGTCCAACTGACATCTTAGTTCCAACTCATTTGCACATAAAAGTCTTTCCCTATAAAAGCCAGAAATATATAACTGAAGAGTCAACTGCTCTATCAGATGTGCAGACATCAACACAGGATCATAATAAAGAAGAAAAAGGAAGGAAACATGACGCCACTAAAAGAACACAATAATTTGCAAGTAACTGACACCAAATAAATGGAAACTTATGAATTACCTGAAAAGGAACTTAAAATAATGATCTCAAGGAAGCTCAGCAAGATACAGGAGAATACAGGTAGATAATTCAATGAAATCAAGAAAATAATTCACTATCTGAATGAGAAATTCAATCAAGAGAAAATATGTCACAAAAAATAACCAGACAAAAGTCAAAGCTGAGGATATCAATGAATAAAATAAAAAATACAAATGAGAGCTTCAACAGCAAACTAAAGAAGAGAAAGAAAGGAAACCTACGAAAATGATTAGACAACATTAAGTGAATAAAATTTAACATTATAAGAGTTTCAGATGGAGAAGAGACAGAGAAATGCATAGAAAGCTTAGTTAATTAAATAATTGCTGAAAACTTCCTCAATTTTGGGAGATATACAAACAAGCAAATCCATGAAGCTCAAATGTCCCAAGCACGTTCAACCCAAAGAGCTCCTTACTTAGGCATATTACAATAAAAAAGTCAAAGACAGAGAATTTTAAAATCAGAACAAGAAAACTGTCAAGAGACATACAATGAAATCCCCATTAGACTATCACTGGATGTCTCAGCTGAAACCTTGCAAGCCAGGAGAAAACGTAATGATATATTTAAAGTGCTCAAAGAAAAAGAAAAGAACTGCCAGGCAAAATACTATACCCACCAAATCTGTTTTCAGAAATGAAAGAGAAAGTATTTTACAGAGAAGCAAAAGCTGAGGGAATCCATCACCACTACACATGCCTTAGAACAAATGCTTAAGGGAGTGCTTTAATTGGAAAAAAAATGATAATTCCTATGATAAAAACATGAAAGTATAAAACTCACTGATAGAGGTAAATTCATAATCAAATGTGGAATACTTTATTATTCTAATGGTGGTGTGCAAACCTTTCGAATGTCTAGTATGAAGTTTAAAAGTCAAAATGGTCAAAAGTAACTATAGCTGCAGTAAGCTGGTAAGAAATATACAACATAAAAAAGTAGAGGTTGAAAATAAAAATATAAATAACGGGAGGCAACAAAGTTTAGAGAATGTGATGTGATTGACGCTAACTAGCTAACAGCTTGAAATAGCTATAAGATGTTTTATGTAAGCCCCGTGATAACCACAAAGCCAAAACCAAACAGAAAACAAAACGAAATGACAGCAGATAAATGATAGAAAGGAATAAAAACTTAGCACTGCAAAAAATAACCAAATCACAACAGTAGACAATGAGAGATGAAAAAAGAAGGAGCTACAAAACAACCAGAAAATAATTAACAAAATGGCAGTAGTAAATTATTGAATGTAAACAGATGAAACTCTCCAATCAAAAAACATAGAGTGGCTAAATGGATTATAAAAGACCTAACTATATGCTACCTAGAAGAGACCCACTTTAGCTTTAAGAGCATACACAGGCTAAAATATGAAAGGATGGAAAACAGTACCCTACAAAAGAGAGCAGGGGTGGCTATACTTACATCAGATAAACTTAGACCTCAAGTCAAAAACTGTTACAAGAGACGAAGAAGTTTATTTTGTAATGATAAAAGTGTCAACTCATCAAGAGGACATAACAATTGTAAATATATATGCACCCAACGTTGGAGCACCTAAATTTATAAAGCAAATATTAATGAACGTAAAAAAGAAATAGAGAACAATATAATAACAGGGGAGACTTCCTTATCCCGTGTTCAACAATTAATAGATTAGCAAGATAGTAAATTAACAAGAAAATACTGGACTTAAAATGCACTTTAGATCAAATGGACCTAACAGACATACGTAGAATTTTTAATTGAACAGCAGAGCATGCACTCTTCTCCAGTACACATGGAACATCTTCCGGGATAGACCATGCATTAGGCCACAAAACAAGTCTTAACTAATTCAAGAAGACTGAAATAATATCTAGTAGTATTTCTCAGCACAATGGTGTGAAACTAGAAATCAATAACAGGAATAATCTCAGAAAATTTACAAATATGTGGAAATTAAACAACATGCTCCTGGAACAACCAATCGTTCAAGGAAGAAATCAAAAGGAAAAATTTAAAATCTGAGATAAATGACAATGAAAATCCAATATATGAAAACCTATGGGATGCATCAATACAGGTCTAAGGGAAGGGCTTATAGCAATAAATGCCTCCATTAAAAAAAAAAAAAGAAATAGTCCAAATAAGTAGCCTAACATTATGTCTTAAGGAGCTAGAAAAAAAGATCAAACTAAACCCAATGTTAGCAGAAGGAAGGACAAAATAAAGATCACAACAGAAATAAATCAAATAGAGAACAAAAAAAATCAATAAAACCAAAAGTTGACACTTGGAAAAAATTGACAAAATCAACAAACTCTTACTTAGAGTAACTAAAATAAAAACAGAGAAAGCTCAAGTAAGTAAAATTACAAATGAAAGTGGAGACATTACAAAAGATGCCTCAGAAAGAAAAAGGTTCATAATGGATTGTTATGAACAATTACATGTCATGAATTAAATAACCTAGAGAAAATGGATAAATTTGTAGAAAAATACAACCTACCATTATTGAATCATGAAAAAATGGAAAGCCTGAAAAGACTAAAAACAAATAAAAAGGCTGAGAAAGTAATTAAAGCCTTCCAATAAAAGAAAATCCAGATCAGATTGCTTTATGGCTGATTTCTCTCAAATATTCAAAGAATTATTACCAACACATCTTAAACTCTTCCAAAAATAGAGCTAGAAAAAATACTTCCAAACACATTTTATAAGGCCAGCATCACCTTGATACCCTGCCTTGGGGACTGTATTTTCTCCGTGAAGTAGGAGGGGGTGGGTCCTTGACAAAGGAAAAAGAAAGAAATAGAACTGTGTATATTTGTGAATGATGTGATTGTATATGTTTAAAATGCTACAGAATCCATCTAAAATGTTATAATCAGTGAGTCTAACAAGATTGCTAGATGTGATGTCAATATTTTAAATATATCAAAATGAATTTTACTTCTTGCCAAGATGGAGTGGCAGGCACTGAATTTCCTCTCCTGCCTGACATAAATAAACAGGATAAAATATATAGAACAACCGTTTTCAAGACACTGAACATCATGCAATGAAAGAATGACCCCTGAGAAATAGGAATTAATGAACCGAGTCCTACAATTTATCTGACTTACTGCCGTCGGAGAGTTTCCAGGCCATAGTAAAGGAAAACGAAACTTCAGGAGGTACCCAGCCAACCCCCTGAATACCAATACAGAGATGATATTTGAGTAGAATAAGACAGACAGTATTGCAGGATTGACTGGAAAGGAGAGAGCTACACAAAGAGGTAACTACAGAGATTTGTACAGAAACCCTTTAAGTATTTACCTGATTGTTGATCAGCACCTGTATGTGAGGAATACCCCTAAGGCTGGAGAAAGAACACAAAATAATTAGAGGTAATAGGGTCTAGAATTCACAGAGGACTGGAAATGGGCCAATTACTACCAGCAAGACTGTAAAAGTTTCTGATTCACAAAGTACTGGGCAGAGCACACAGAAAGGCATTGCTTTTGTGGTAGGCCTTGACTGAGCATTGCTTCTTTCCGACCTAACAAATCTAAGAATGATTAATACAGGATCAAATTGTTTCTAAGTACCTAAACTACATTCCATAACAAATCTCAAGATTATTTATAAGAATACGAAATATCTGGCACCCAGCAAGGTAAAATATATAATGTCTGGAAAGAAAAATTACCAGGCATGCAAATAAGCAGAAAAATATAACTCATGAAGATAAGAAAATCAATCAATAGAAGCAGACTTAAAATTGACATAAATGTTAGAATTGATAGGTAACATTAAATAAGTTATTATAGTTGCATTAAATATACTAAAAAATAAAAGAGAATCATGAAAAATATACAAAAGATCCACACTGAATTTCTACACATGAAAACTAAAATGTAAAATACACTGGAGATTAATGGCAGATTAAACATTACAGAAAAAAAACAGAATTTAAAAAATAAGTCTAGCATCAGTAAGCTGTGGAGCAATTCAGGTAGGTTTTGAGGTAATAGGAGTCTCAGAGAGGAAGGAGAGAGATGAGGGGAAAAGAAAAATTATTTGAAGCAATAATGGCCAAACATTTTTCAAATTTGATGAGTACTATAAACCCGCAGAGAAACATGCAGCAACAACTCTAAACTGTTGACCTCTGAAAGGGTCAACCAACTCAAAACTGAAGAAAGCCTAAGCTGAAGAAATTTTTCTAGATGCATCACTGTCAAAATGCTCAAAAACAGTAATAAAGAGAAAATCTTAAAAGCAGCCAGATAGAAACATACTTTACATAGAGGGGAACAAAGATAAGGGTATTCTACTATTTCCCATAAGAAATAATGCAAATGAGCAGATGGAAGAATAACATCTTTAAAGTATTGATATAAAAATATAGAATTCTATATCCACAGAAAATATCCTTTAAAACCTAAGTGAAATAAATATTTTCTCATGCAAAATAAATTGAAATGATTTATCATCAATAAGCCTATACTATAAGAAATGATTAAGCAAGTCTTTCAGGTAGAAGGAAAATGAAACCAACTAGAAATATTTATTTACACAGAACATTAGAAATGGTAACCATGTGGGTAAAATGGTAAATATGCCTGTCTTACTGTTTTAAATCTCTTTAAGTGATAACTTAATGTTCAAACAAAATTAACAATTTATTCTGGGGCCTATTACATAGGTATAAGTAAGATATACAAAAACCAATAGCAGGAAGGTCAGGGGCAGAGGTAGGAAGAAGGAGAAAGTAAAGAAAGTATGCTAGCTTAAAGTGTTTGTATATGTGAATAAAATACCACTTTAATATAGACTGTAATAAGTTTAAAATATATACCATATTTGGGAGGTTGAGGTGGTTGGATCACTTGAAGTCAGGAGTTTGAGACCAGCCTAGCCAATATGGTGAAACCCCGTCTCTATTAAAAATACAAAAATTAGCCAGGTGTGGTAGTACATAATCCCAGCTACTTGGGAGGCTGAGGAAGGGGGATTGCTGAATCCCAGGAGGTAGAGGTTACAGTAAGCTGAGATCATGCCACTGCACTCCAGCCTGTGCAACAGAGTGAGACTCCATCTAAAAAAAAAAAAAAAATTAATAAGTATACCATAAACAACAGAGCAACCAACAAAATAATAAAACAAAGAGTTATAGTTAATAAGTTGAGAAAAGAATTAAAATGCAGTCAAAAATGTAAACAATAGAGGCAGGAGAAATGAGAAAGGGAGAACAGAGAAAAGATGGAATACAAATAGAAAACGACTAGAAAGATGATAAATTTAAATCTAACCATATTAGGAATTACATTAAATGTGAACAGTCCAAATACTCTAATTAAAAAAAACCAGAAATTATCTACTTGGATATTTAAAAAAGCAAGATCCAACTATATAATGTCTATAAGAAAGATTCTTTAAATATAAAACAAATATAGGTTAAAAGTAAAAGAATGGAAAAGATATCCCATATGAACACAAGTAAAAATAAAACTAGATTGGCTATATTAACATAAGAGAAAATGAGTTTCAGTCAAAGGATATTACCAGATGTACTGGGTTGAGTAACGTCTCTTAAAAATTAATGCTCACCTGCTGGGCGCGGTGGTTCATGCCTGTAATCCCAGCACTTTGGGAGGCCGAAGCGGGCAGATCACAAGGTCAAGAGATTGAGACCATACTGGTCAACATGGTGAAACCCCATCTCTACTAAAAATAGAAAAATTAGCTGGGCGTGGTGGCTCATGCCTGTAATCCCAGCTACTCGGGAGGCTGAGGCAGGAGAATCGCTTGAACCCAGGAGGCGGAGGTTGCAGTGAGCCAAGATCGCACCACTGCACTCCAGTCTGGTGACAGAGCAAGACTCTGTCTCAAAAAAAAAAAAAAAAAAAAATTAATGCTCATCCAAAATTTACACCCACTTGGAAATAGGGTCTTTGCAGATTTACTCAACTTAAGATGAAGTCATACTGAATTAGAAAAAGCCCTAAAATCAATTTGACTGGTGTTCTTATAAAAAGAGGGGAATATGGACAGAGGCAAAAGGAAAATTCTATGTGAATACAGAGGCAGAGATTGCAGTTATGCTGTCATAAGATAAAGAACAAAAGAACACCAAGTATCACTGGGAACCACCAGAAGACAGAAGAGGCATGGAATAATTCTTATCTTCAGCCTTGAAAGGGAAAGGGACGCTGCCAACACCTTGATTGCTGACTTCTAACCTCTAGACCTGTGAGAAAATAAATTTGCTGTTTAAAGCCACCCAGTTTATGGTAATTTGTTACAGCAGTCTTAGGAAACTAATACATCAGGCATAAAGGTTCATTTCACCACGATAAGGGGTGTAAATTCACCAAGAGGTCATAACAATCCCATATGATTATCTTATAAAATAGCTTCAAAATACATGAAGCAAAGCTGATAGAACTGAAAGGAGAAAGAGACAAATCCATCTTCAAGGGCATCCTCATAGTCCAGAATGGTTGCTGAAACTCCAACCATTGCCTCTAGGTTTGGGGCAGGAAGAAGACGGAAGTGGAGAAAGGACAAAAGAGTGTGACTCCTAAGAGTCAGTCCTTTCAATTGCCCTTCCCAGTTTTCTCACCTAAACTTTTTGCTTGTATCTAATTGAACACCCTTAGTTGCATGAGACTAGAAAACACAGTCTTTGCTTCCTGGAGAAAATTGGGATTCTGCTGCTTAGAAAGACAGGGAGAATATGTGGAGGAGTGGCAACTAGCAGTATTTTCAATATATGAGAGCGATTAAACCCTAAAGTTAAGTATGAGTCCTTTATAATAGAATAGTTAGCACAACACCTGCCTCCACTACCTATTAGGTGTCTGAGCTACAACATGAAATGTAACATTTCTAAGTCTCGGTTTTCTCATCTGTAAATTTAAAAATTTACAAACGGTTATTTTGGGAAATAAAACTATATCCATACAAAAAAATCAGCCATATTATTATATACCAGCATGCACTTTGGAAAACAGTTTAACATTCAATTCTAGATATGTCCATACTCTATTTGAGTATCTCCTGTCTTTGGTTTTTACCTAAAAGAAATGTATATACCAAAAGATATGTATAGAAATGTTCCTAATAAGGGAGGAGACCACCCCTCATATTGTCTCTTGCCCAATTTCTGCCTCCAAAGAAAGAAGTAAAAACTAAAAGGTAGAAATGAAATCCACAGGCAGACAGCCCGGCGCCGCACCCTGGGCCTGGCAGTTAAAGATCAACCCCTGACCTAATTGGTTATGTTTTCTATAGATTACAGGCATTGTATAGAAATGCACTGTGAAAAATCCCTATCTTGTTTTGTTCCGATCTAATTACCAGTGCATGCAGCCCCAGTCATGTACCCCCTTGCTTGCTCAATCAATCACGACCCTCTCACATGCACCCCCTTAGAGTTGTGAGCCCTTAAAAGTGACAGGAATTGCTTGCTCACGGAGCTCGGCTCTTGAGACAGAAGTCTTGCCGATGCCCCCAGCCGAATAAACCCCTTCCTTCTTTATTTCAGTTTCTGAGGAGTTTTGTCTGTGGCTCGTCCTGCTACACTACCAGCATTATTCATAATACTCTAAAACTAGAAACTGTCCAACTACCTTTAACGGTAGGATGAATTTTTTAATGGAATATTATACCAAAATGAAAACAAATTCTAGCTGCACTCAGCAACATTAATGAATCTCACAAAAGAATAGTTTCATAAAATTTTTAAAACCTAGCATAGTGTTGCAAATAAGAATAGTGGTTACCTTTGGTAGTGATTTGGAGAGGAATTGAAGAAAGTTTCCTGAATACTGGCAGCATGCTATTTCTGGACCTATGGAAGCTACATAAATGTTATCTTGGGATAATATACATTTGGTTCACATGCTATTACACTTAGCATGGCTGTGTAATGAGCCATTCAATCTCATGTACCTTTGATAGTAAAAATGGGTGGGGCACAGCTTGAAACAGCAGGCATAACCCAGGACTGTCCTTGCAAAGCAGGACTTAAGATGACTTTTGTTATATTTAACAATAAAAAGGTCATTGGAAGAAAGAACAGATGGAGGAGGGAAGAAAATATAAGGGAAGAAGCAAAAGAGAAGGAAGAAAATGAATGAAAAAAAAGGAAAAAAAGGGGAAAAAGAGGAAAAAAGGAAAGAATGAAGGAAACGGAAGGAGGAACTGAAGAAGGAAAGGAGGAAGAAAAGGAGGAGAAAAGAAAGGAAGAGAGAAAGGAGGAAAGAAAGAAATGAAGGAAAATGAAAGAAGAAAGGGAATTCAAAAAGGAGATAGATGGTCTTAGCCTAAACATTGCTCCCTTTCTACTTTAAAATCCTGGGTTGGCAGGAGGAATAAGAAAGCAGATCGCATTCCTCTCCCTTACGACAAGATTTGCATAGGTGATGGAGGCTGGGGTAGAGAAGCAGCTTGGAATAGAACATGAAATTAAAAGTTTAGAATTGCTTGACCGGGAAGTTATACAAACTTCTCAACATGTCATTTAAAAGCTCTGCCTTTGAGGAAGTGCTAATTGGCCTGGCAAAGCTGGAGTAGTCACTGAAGAAAAAGTAACTTATTTCCCTGTGTATAGACTACAAAGCTGAAAATGCTCAAAATAGGGCAATACTGCCTCCTTCAGCTGCAGAGGTGTTAGTGGTCTTTAACTCTTGGGCAGGCACTAAGGCTCCCCACTGAGCACAGACATCCCGGATGGATTTCAGTCGTGGCCCCTACCCTCCTAGGTCTCACCACAACTTCAGGTCAT
The DNA here is from genome assembly GCF_001698545.2 of Rhinopithecus bieti. Lineage (NCBI taxonomy): Eukaryota > Metazoa > Chordata > Mammalia > Primates > Cercopithecidae > Rhinopithecus > Rhinopithecus bieti. The sequence goes on along the minus strand of NW_016812078.1, from coordinate 1,498,537 downwards.
GAGATCATGTATACCACTCTGCTCTCTTTTTGATCCTACCATGGGATTCCTCAGAGCTGCTGCCTCTCCTTCAGCCCTTCTGTACCCTTCCCAGGAGCACAGGAAAGATTTCACTGCATGCCCATGTCTTTCTGAGGCAGAGGACTCAGAAACATCAGTAAAAAGCCTCACTCTTCTCCTAAAGACACACGGCAGCCATTTACGAGAGATACTCAATGAGGTTACTTTTTACTAGAGATCTGGTGAGCCTGGCGAGACCCAAGTCTCCACCACTTTCAGGTCCCCAACTTGTATGCATTTTTAAATGAATCTCCTTCAACCAGAACTGTCTCTAGTCTGTGAGAACAAACTTCAGTGTGAACCTCTGCCTCTTCTTTGAACTCTCCTGCAGTTCCTCCAGCTTGGAGGGCTCCACCTAGCCTGGGTGATCGGTAGAGTGCTGGCTGATCTACTAATCCTCCTTAAATATTCCTTTCAAGTGAACTCATACATTTTATTATAGGTACTAGAAGTGTCTAATCCGGACAGCTCTCCTCTGAGACAAACGGAATGGCAATGTCATGTCTTTGGGCATGAATGGGGATGCACATGGGTAGAAGTACAAAAGCACACCTGTTACTTCATCAAATTATTGCTTAATAGAGTTAAGATGCTCATCAAACATTTCTAGAAGAGTTTGGACAGTAGTCCCCTGCTGCCCCAGATATCTGAAACAGTCAATAACCCTAACAAGGGCCAGTCTTACACAGAGGGATGAATTTACAGGCAAATGTAATACATATATGAAATTATAAATGGATCTTTCTCATGTAGTAAGGACTTTAAAATTCAGTTGTCTCGGAAAGGGTCATGTTTGAATCTGAGCAACAGAATCAAGAGAGAATGCCTTTGTGATGACAATATACCTCATATTTTCTCAACACCATTAAAATAAACCTGCATGACTAGAAATGCCAATATATCCTCCTTCAGAGACTAATCCCTCTTTAAAAACTTATCACTCTTGGTTATAATTTATGATATTATAAATGCATTAAAAGGAATTCACAGTTCAGCCGCCAAATTACTTACTATCCAAACCAAGTACACTTAATAATAAAAAAAACTAGTCCTAAAAATTAACTCAGATAGAATTCTAATATTTTAGGTTATGTGCCCAAAATATTTATTGCTTAAGAGAGATATGTTTATGTATATAAAGTTGAAATTTTGAAATTATTTGGTCTTTAATATTGTTCTTTTAGTAGAAAATGCCTGTTAACTTTAGAAACAATTTTAAGTGAATGAAATATCCTACCTTCAAAATAGGAACTTTAAATCTAGTTTTGATCTAATAGCATCATATTGGTGAAATAAATCTCTTGTGTACTTTTGGTTCCTTGTAATGTCATTGTGCTTATGGTTATTGTCCTGCTGTAGAGGAGTGATGAATGGCAGTGAGGCTTAACCCAATTTTCCATCAAGTTTTTGCTAATCTCACACAACCCCTTCATAAATCTGAATAATTTGCTACTGCTCTGCAACCCTCATGTGAGCTCCAGAGTGGTTTTGGTCTGAAATTATGTATTATTGCAACCTCCTTTGAAAATGTAAGGGCTTTTATTGTTTCTATAACTGAATTATGTTTCCATATCTTTTACACTGCTGTAGTGGGTATTGCTTAGCAACAAGTCTCCAAGACCAAGGAAGTGGAGCATCCCTTATTAGCATATTATGCTAATCCTCCTGATCTCCCTACTGCCTAGATAAATTCACTGCTGGCCCTCTGACTTGTTTAGCCCAAGAGAATAATTTTTCTTCACCTTTTAAAATAAGTTTGTATTTCTATAAAAAATATATTAACTCTTAGTTATATGAAAACAAAGATTACTCAGAAGTTCTACTATTCTAACAGTGTAGGGAAATTATAGTTAACAATAATTTACTGTATATTTCAAAATAGCTAGAAGAGAAGAATTGTAATGTTCCCAATTCAAAGGATATATGTTTGAGGTGACGGATATCCCAATTACCCTGATTTGACCATTAAACATTGTATATACGTATCAAAATACCAAAAGTATCCCAAAAATATATACAACTCTGATGTATCAATAAAAAATTAAATAGCCAGATCATCTAACAGGGACCTAATGTAAATAAAGTAACTGCCATATGGAAATTGACTCATCTTATTTTTTCTTTTTCTTTTTCTTTTTTATTTTTTTTCCAAGACAGAGTCTCACTCTGTCCCCCAGGCTGGGAGGCAGTGGCACAATCTCAGCTCACAGCAACCTCCACCTCCTGGGTTCAAGCAATTCTCCTCCCTCAGCCTCCAGAGTAGCTGGGATTACACGCAGCACCACACCAGGCTAATTTTTGTATATTTAGTAGAGACAGGGCTTCACCATGTTGGCCAGGCTGGTCTCGAACTCCTGACCTTGATTCACCTGCCTTGGCCTCCCAAAGTGCTGGGATTACAGGTGTGAGCCACCACACCCAGCTGACTCATCTTATTTAAAAAAAATACATATTACCTGAGGCAGAAACATGCCATGTCATTGCATTTTGCTGCTCTTTAAGAAGATAATGCAAATGATGTACTACAAATAAAAAGTGCTCCATGTAGGTACGACTCACACTGAGAAATGCCTGCTATTTCCTCTAGTTCCCTTTGTGTCTGAGAATACACTTTGGGGAGACACTAGATCTTAGGGTAAGCCCCACGGCAAAGGGCAAAAACTTTCTGCTGCCTCTAAGTGGGTTGAATAGGTGACTTTGGTCTTGTTAGAACTGATAGAAATGCTTCTAAAAATACCCACCAAGATTCATGGCTCACTTTAAAAACAATTCTGAATCAACCAGAAGTTGTGTAAGACAAGCATACAACATGGATCTTGCCCACTAAGGATTTAGCTCACAAGCTGTGCAAACGTATTATGATAATCTCTTGGCATTGGTTGTAGCTATTTTTATCTTCCATTTGGCCCAGGCTTCATGTGTTTTGTTGGGAGGATTCCTCACCCAATCTACCCTTTTGTCCTCTTGGGTGACATGAGGAATTGAGGCAAGCTGTACTTTTCTCCTGGGTTTAATTTTTAAAAGTGGGTTAATGTACTCTAAAATCAGTCAGTTGGACCAGGGAAGAGTCATATAAGGCATTATGAGAAAGGATGATAGTCTCAGTGGAATATGAGAACATTTCAGGAGTCCAAAAGCATCACTCATGAATTAGCTAACATCTTTCGAGAAATTTTGTTAAATGGCACATCAGCAGCCATGGGTCCTGATTCTATTTTTCTCTTCTTTCAAAGTATTAAATTTGAAATTTTAAAGTGGTCAATGTTCTTATAGAAATTGACATAGAAATAGCTGCCTATCAAGTAGTTCAACCAGCCCCACCACACAGCAATTATCCAAACAAACTAATAAATGGCCTTAAGCAATTGGTATCTGAAAGTGAAGTTTAAAAGCCCTTGAAATTTGAGATAAGCAATTTTATAGAAGTGAAACAAAGGTTAATTAAAGCTAAAATGTGAAATGTCATAACATAGGCTATATCAGACTGGTATATTTCTGATATTCTAAAATTTTTAGAATTCGGAAGTATCTACTTTTCTGGCTTCCTGTATCAGGTTATACATACAAATACACTCGGAGGAAAATGTAATTGCTCCCATGCTTTTGAATCTTGCCACCCATAGTGAATAATAATTTGTGGCATGCTTTTATAAAGTTAAGTGTTTCTTTTGATGGAAATATTTATCACCTAAAACCTTCAATGCTTTAGTCTGCACTCCCAACCCCAACTTTGTCTTTATTTTAAATGTTTTCTGGTCTTTTCTGGCTGTTCCAATTCCTGTTACCTCTTAGGATTGAATGGTAGATTGTCTGGCCACTGAGTGAAATTTCTCTTGTTTTATTTTGATACTGACATTATGATAGTCCTGTTAGCTTATGTGAGTATTAAGAAGAGTTCCTCGACCAGCCTGACCAACATGGAGATACCCCATCTCTACTAAAAATACAAAATTAGCCGGGCATGGTGGTGGTTTATGCCTGTAATCCCAGCTACTCTGGAGGCTGAGGCAGGAGAATCACTTGAACCAGGGAGTCAGAGGTTGCAGTGAGCCTAGATCACGCCATTGCGCTCCAGCCTGGGCAACAAGAGTGAAACTCCATTTCAAACATCTCAAGAAAGAAAAAAAAGAAGAAGAAGAAGAGCTCCTCAAAAAGAAGATTTAAGATGACAGCCAAGTTATACTGTCAACTTTTTCTTCTTTTCCCTCAATTCTCAGACCCATTGTTTTAATAATAATAAAAAAAAAATGTTTCTGTCTCTCTGTCTCTCCCTCTCAAAAGAGAGAGATAGAGAGAACAATAACCACAATGCCACAATATCGTAGCTGCAACCACCACTATCCGGAATAAATACAGGTAAGGGAGAGGGAATATAAGAGGTGAATGAATAAAAAGACAAAACAACATTTTTTTTTTCTTCAAAGAGAATGTTCTCCATTCTGAAATATGTTAAAAAATGTAGAAGGATTTAAAGTTCATTGTAGATAAAGAGATGATTAAAGAATATCTGCAAGCTGTAAACCGGACTAGGACAGATTATATCCTGTGGCAATGGTAATAAGAATAGGACATATTTAAACAATTTCATATTATCTTATACAGCAGCCATGGAAATGCACTAGTCAGCTCTTGTGCTGCAAAGAGCTTCATTGGCTGATGGCCCCAGCTGGTGCTCCCCTGGATCATCTTCTACCTTCATGCTAAGGCCATTCAATGTCCAAAGAGTGAGAAGGACATCATCCTGAACAGGGTAGAGTAGTCTCTGGCACAAGCATACAACTCAATTGCTGAAGATTTCACTGGTGGTCACCAAGGAAACATCCTAGTGCAGCAGTCATTCCTTTCTCCATGATTTTGCAGGTGAGATGTTTCAAGCATCTGAAAGAGATGGGGGCAATGCGGGGCAATGGGCAACATGTAGGCAATGCCTACGATAACAATAGAGTTGGCTGGTTATTGCAATGTTGTACTGTCTCTATGTAGAGAGATAATGAGAAACTGAAGGCCACTGAAAACAATTAATCTCTAACAAGAGAGCCTCTTTAGAGCCTAGAAGAATGATTTTATCTCTCACAGAAGACCAGAGGTAAGCAGCAGACTGATAATCTGACAGAGTCACAAAAAAAGACATTTGAATTCTCAGTGAAGATGAATCTGTTAGGGTCTTGCATGGGAAAGCCTGGAACTCAGAAAGGATGGGGATGTGAGAGGGGATGCCTCCAAAGAAGCTGGCTGTGTAGAATACCCTAGACCCATAAGCCTGGCAGAGTGCTTTTTTCGGATAAGAACTAGCATTACTCCTCCATTAGAAGATATTACAGAAGCCCCCTCCATGCAAAGCAATAAATGTTCACCTTAGGTGCTACCTCCATCTGCTTTTCTGACAGCCAGTCCAATAATTCGGTTAAATCCAAGCATAATTGAGCTGGATATATTAGACATGATAAGGAAGGAAAAGGCTGTATGCCGAAATAGGTGTAAGAATTAGACAGCATGTACTGGAAGGAACCAGGTGAGGGTTCCTGGGATTGGATTTTGAGGGTGCTTGATCAGCAGAGTCAGAATATAAGATGGAACAAGCAAGAATTCATCGACTTGAAAAGGCACTTTCTCAGGTCATCCCCTGGGGCAGGAATTCTAGGAGATCAAGCAAACTTATTGTTAAAGTGGCAATTAGAAGCCTGGAAAAAGCAATGCTAAGTGAAGTGGAGACAACTGAGTTGCACTGTCAGATAGTGAAGAAAACAATAAAGAAGTTGAGGGACATGGACATGCTGGGATGAATAAACTGTGTGAAGCCACAGACCCAAAAGAAAGCTGCATTGCCATGAGAAGATACAGAAGGCATACCACCCAAGAAGGACATTAAGATTCTGCAGCAAGTCATAAAATGACATGCCTTTCGAAGAACAATTTTTAGTGTGCTAGTTTAATGCTAGCATAGAGATGAAATACTTGATCATGGAGCACCAGGTGTTCATGAGTCTAAAACTGTCTGTCATGAGCTAGGTTCTGTCAGACCCACCAAATCACAAAATGAGATGGTCCTAGTGCAGACTTCCATAAGACAGAAATATAACCATGGGATTGAACCCAAGGAGGACCAGAGGACATGACAGAGCAACATTAACAGATACACAGAACCCGTATCACCTGACATGGAAACACAAATATCCCTTCCCCAACTCATACCTTTGGCTGATTTGGTTGGGGGTTGTAATCCTATTTGATTCATTAAAGGACAAGGAAGAAAAAGCCCAAGCTTAGCTTATAATTGGTTGGCTTAATGAGTGGACACAAACTAAAAATGGAAGTGGCTGCATTAAAGTCCTACTCATGGGTGGTCTTGAAAGACTGTAGAGATAAAAATCTCTCTGATGGACAGACCCATTAACAGTGCACCTGGTTAAGAAGTGGCCCACAGTGAAAATATATAGTGATTTCCAGTCAGCAGTCAATGGCCTGAATGAATGATCAGAGGTCTGGAAGGGAAAGCACTACATGACTGAAGTCAAGGAGTTGTGCACTAGAAGTGCATGGGCAAACAGAGAGTACCAGGCACAAAGTCATTAACATATACTAGAAAGCATCCACGTGGCGGGGAGGGGAGCAAGATGGCCGAATAGGAACAGCTCCAGTCTCCAACTCCCAGCGCGAGCGACACAGAAGACCGGTGATTTCTGCATCTTCAACTGAGGTACTGGGGTCATCTCACTAGGGAGTGCCGGACAATCAGTGCTGGTCAGTTGCTGCAGCCTGACCAGCGAGAGCTGAAGCAGGGCGAGGCATCGCCTCACCTGGGAAGCGCAAGGGGGAAGGGAATCCCTTTTCCTAGCCAGGGGAACTGAGACACACAACACCTGGAAAAT
>NW_016812078.1:1457683-1489525 GCF_001698545.2 Rhinopithecus bieti | reverse complement strand
AGCTGGAAACCATCATTCTTAGCAAACTATCACAAGAAGAGAAAACCAAACACCGCATGTTCTCACTCATAGGTGGGAACTGAACAATGAGATCACTTGGACTCGGGAAGGGAAACATCACACACCGGGGCCTATTATGGGGAGGGGGGAGGGGGGAAGGATTGCACTGGGGAGTTATACCTGATATAAATGATGAATTGATGGGTGCTGACGAGTTGATGTGTGCAGCACACCAACATGGCACAAATATACATATGTAACAAACCTGCACGTTATGCACATGTACCCTAGAACTTAAAGTATAATAAAAAAAAATAAAATAAAATAAAATAAAATAAAGCATCCACGTGGAAAAGGCACTGAAAGACCAAATAGACAAAATGTCTTGGCTGGTTAATGTTAACGTTGTTACCTTAGAACTGTAATATGAAAGTAGTAGTCATGGTAGCAGAGACAAAGTCTATGTGCGGAGCCAGTGGTATAGACTCTTATTTACTAAAGCAGATCCACTATCTGTAGTTTCTGAATATCCTACCTGTTATTAACAGAGACCAATGCTGACCCTTCAATACGTCAAAATTCCTAGAGGAGACCAACTGATGATTTAGTGACAAGTTGACTACTTCAGGCCTCATCTATCCTAGAAAGGCCAATGGTTCATCTTAACAGTGGTAGGTAAGAACTTCAGGCACATGTTTTCCTTTCCTGCCTGCAAAGCCTCAGTCAGTACCACCATCTGAGGGTTTAGAGAATGCCCAATCCACAGGCATGAAATCTCACAGCATAGCATCTGACCAGGTGACCCACTTTACAAAAAAAGGACATGTGAGAGTGGGCTGTCATAGGATTACACCTATCATAGGGCCCACTATTTATGTCATATACTATACCACTCAGTAAAAGTCTCACAGAGCACTGAAATGGCATTCTTAAAGGACAGCTGAGATACTAGCTCAGAGGCAACACTGAAGGGCTGAGTTTCATCCTTTAAGTTGTAGCACAATCATTAAATTAAGATACCTTTTCGTGGTTCTGTATCCCTAAGCAGGCATGAGGCATGAGTGTAGGAACCAAGAAGTCACAGAATGGATATTTCATCTCTAGATGTTCTATTTGGGTCTTTATTCTTTTACATATTGCCTTAACATGTTTATCCTTTTTTCTGTCTTCTTGAACATAAGGGATATAGTTATAATAACTCTTTTAATGTCCTCCTGTTTTACAGTTCAGAATTTATTTTGTTTCTTTTAAAATACAGTATATATCACTTTTATAGTTTCTAGTTCCGTGATATTTTTATACTTTGCTTTTATCTGCTTTTACTTAGTAAGGACATTGGTTTTACAATCTATGTCTGATAATTCTAATATTTCTTTTTTGGTTTATGTTTTTTGGTTTTTAATTTAAGTTCTGGGATACATGTGCAGAGCATGCAGGTTTGTTACATAGTTATACATGTGCCATGGTGGTTTGCTGCACCTATCAACTGGTCATCTAGGTTTTACGCCCTGTGTGCATTAGGAGTTTGTCTTAATGCTCTCCCCTTCCTTGCCCCCCATGCCCCGACAGGCCCTGGTTTGTGATGTTCCCCTTCCTTTGTCCGTGTGTTCTCATTGTTCAACTCCCACTTATGAGTGAGAACATGCAGTGTTTGGTTTTCTGTTCCTGTGTGAGTTTGCTGAATTTACAAGAAAGATACAACCCCATCAAAAAGTGGGTGAAGGTTATGAACAGACACTTCTTAAGAGAAGACATTTATGTGGCCAACAAACATATAAAAAAAAGCTCATCATCACTGGTCATTAGAGAAATGCAAATCAAAACCACAATACCATCTCACAACAGTTCGAATGGCCATCATTAAAAAGTCAGGAAACAACAAGTGCTGGTGAGGCTGTGGAGAAATAGGAATGCTTTACACTGTTGGTGGGAGGGTACATCAGTCCAACCATTGTGAAAGACAGTGTGGCAATTCCTCAAGGACCTAGAACCAGAAATACCATTTGACCCAGCAATCCCATTACTGGGTACATACCCAAAGGATTATAAATCATTCTACTATAAAGACACATGCACACATGTTTACTGCACCTCTATTTACAATAGCAAAGACTTGGAACCAACCCAAATGTCCATCAATGACAGACTGGATAATTCCAATATTTCTAATCTCTATGTTTCTGTTGTCTGTTTTTCTTTTGTAGGTTTTTGCACCTGTTGTCTTGTCTTCTCATGTGCCTAGTTATTTTTAACTAGTCATTAAAGACTGCATTTGAGAAGTTATTTGTAGAAATAATTTGAATTATAAAATGATAATGTTTTCCGACAGGGGATATTTTTCATTTGCCTTAGTCAGATGCTTGGGGAACTAACAGTTCAGGATCATCTTTATATATGTTAAAGTCTTAAGATTCTAGGGAACCCAGATGACATGAAGCAGGGCTTTTATACCATCCTAGGGTTTGTTTATTTCTAGTCCACCCTTATTTTTAAATGAGAGATCTTAAAGCCAAACAAAGGATATTTACTAGAATCTGTACCATTGTTGAGTCCCAGATCCTGGATTTTGTCCCCCTATCCATTTGAGGGTCACAAGAAATATGGCCTAGTGTCTCAGCCTGTGTATTATGCATTGACAAGTGACCCCCAGGTAAAAGCTGTCCAAGTATTTTACTGACCTTTCTAGGTTCTCAACCTCTGGTCTGATCATATTGTTAGTATTTTGACCTATTTTGGAAAATATTTCAATTTTCCCCTCCAAAATGATTAGTTGCTTTCAATAGCAAGTTTACCTAAGCCAACATTGTTGGAAATGAAGGCCCCATGACATTTTAATTCTAGAAAACCAGAATATACTAGTAACATTTGAAAAAGATGGAAATATGTGGTTTGAAAATATGGGAGAAACATGTTTATATATTTCAATTTAAAACTGAAGGGCTACTATGGATAAAAAGAGTCTATGCTTCTTCTAAATGGCTTCAGAAGCTAGAACAAAGAAATATCAGGCTACATTTCAAGAAAATAATTTAGAACAATACATGCTCATTGTCAGACTGTTAAACTGGGAAAGTTTGCTTTAAGAGCTAGTGAGCTTCCTAACACCAGATAGATCCAATTAGTGATTAAACAACCATTTGTCAAGGACTCATATCTAAGATATAGATTGGACTAGTGACCTCCAGGGTCCCTAATGAGTAAAATTCCAAGGTTATTTAATTCCAGGAGGAAATGGGGATGACTTCTGGGTTATATCTGTAGATAACAAAACAGTAAATTATTTTATAAGGAATAGCTCATTTTAGGCTTGGACTTCAAGGAGATAACTTTTTAAGATTCCCTTCTTGTGCTGTCTCTGATTGAAATGTCCCACAGGCATAGTTCTAGCAATTAAATGTATTCTTTCTCTGCTCTGTGAGCATTAATTTTCATGTATATTTGTTACAGCTCAAGACCTGAGATAATGCCCTGTAAACAGGGAGTAGCTATTAGCACATTAATTAGGATTCTCTTTATGGTACTATTGAGAAAGATAATTATTTGTTAGATTAAATCCTGTGCCCTAAGAACTCCAGTTTTCACGTTCAGTTAGAAATTCCATTACAACTACAAACTAAAATTCATATACAGGCGCATTTGCACACACTTTCTATGTTTAGGTACTGTCTTTCTTAGTTTAAGACCCAAATAACTGCAAGTAATGAAAGGACCATAAATTCATCCTAAGTAGTGAATCACTGGGTTGGCAATAAGAATGTAAATATGACCCAAGTTAACAAATTTTCTAAGAGCTACTATTCAATGTGTAAGTGCTTAAAAACAAATTTCATTTTCTTTTCAAGTCTATACAAGTCAGAGCTTATTCTAAATTGTCTCAATATTCCCAAATGCTGGTATCAAAAATAGAGAAAATGGAATATTTTTTTATTTCCTCAATTAGAATGCACATAATGAAATATTATGCCCTGCAGTTATCTTAATGGGCAGAATCATCCTGAGAGAATTCTGATCTCTTTATGCAATCTGTGCTTCTGTTGATACATATGTTAATTTCATCACTCTGTGCTTTTATTAATAAGAAAATAAGCTGCTGAGACCTGAGTTCCCTTGGACAGGTTTACGTGGGTAAACAGAGAAGAGAGTTTCAGGTTGCCATTCAGCTTTCCAGGAATGTAGTTGCGCATTACAGAGGTGCAAGGATTTGTGTAGTGCATTCCTCTAGACAAAATGTTACCAGATTCAATGGTAACATATTGCTAGTTTTGTTCAGCTCTATTGGTGATGTGCCGCTCACTAGCAGAGCTACAAGACATATCCCTTCCCAATCTTTACTTATTTTCCTTTTTTGTTGTTTTGTTTTGTTTTTCCAAGAAAGACCTCCCAAGTGCTATGAATGGCTTCATCCTTGTCCAACAGAAAGGATCAATCTTCTGGATGGCAGACTACAATCTTTCTGGATGTCTGACTACTGCAGCTAATCGAACAAAGCTCAGTAGCTATCACAGCAAACAATGGAACTAGGAGGGAATGAAGGAGAAACAAGAAAAAGAAAATATTTGTAGGCATTGCAGATACACTGAAGTCCTTGTAGCCAATGACTCTCTAAGAGAGGAAGACAAAAATAACAAAAAAGTTATCATTTCTTAGTTATCTAGTATTTTATTTTATGCTAGGCATTCTACCAGATTAATTTAAAAGCAATCTTTTCAACTTTGGATCAGTTTTCAAATTGGGTAATAATATCCCCCATCTTACAGAGAAGAAAACTAAGGTCTAGAAAGATTAAATGATGTTGCCAATCACACAACTAGATAGTGACAGAGCTGGCATCTGAACTCAGCTCCTTCCTACTTGGAATTCCATCCATCAATTTCTGCTTCAATTGCTCCTCATATTTCATTCTATACAAATACTAGGGATAGAAAAGAGACAGAGTAAGAGCTGAAAATATAGCTATGAACAACCAACTGAAAAAACCTAATTTATCAACTGTGTTATTGAGGTCATAATGAGACTCCTTAGGAATATTGTAAAGAAACAAAGTACAAGAGAAGCAGACTCATTACATAGATAAAAATAAGAACAACCACTAATACGCTCTGATTTTAAGAATCACTGCCCTCCCATAGGCCTCCCCTTATTTCTAGGTGGAAATTTACCAATTTTAGACTTCCCAGTCTTTTACTCCATCATAAGTTTAGGCAATTCTCTATCTTGTGAAACTTGTGGAGGACATAGGCTACTTCTTACCATAGAAGCTGCCGAAGTTTCTCACTTTGCCAGCCCTTTCTGCAGCTAGTGCTTGAGCACTAAACTTGGGCTCAGATATGGCTACATCCTGCTAGGATTTTAATATGGAATTTGTAATTTAGAAACAGTGGTAATGAAGAATTATTTTCTGTTGTCATGACTGGGTAGAGACATCTAATGGCTGGGGCCGTCATAGAAGACATGTCTGCAGTAGCATCCAGGGATAGTAGCACAGGAGGTGGCAAGCGGTGATCTGTACCAGAGTAGCAGTGGCTTCATTGGACTGACACTCTGGTATAGCCTTGGCAAGGGATTGGACTGCCGTCCACCTCATTTCCTTTCTACCTGTTTTCTTATTCTCTGTCCCCACTTTCCTTATGATCCAAGGAGCCATGTAATATTCTAGCAATACATTTCCCTTGGTTTAAATCAGTCGGTTGTATTTATATAGCTAGGAACAAATAATCTTAACTAATACACTCACCATGAGCCTATTAAGTAGGTCAAATTTTGTTTGTGATTTGATTATACCAAGAAGTCCTAATCACCAACCAATGTCTTAATTAAAAGCAGTAATCTTTGTGGATCCATGGAAGTGTTAGTGTATGAAACTACCTATCAGCAATGAAGCAGGTCAAAAACGGGACAAGAACTAAGTGCAATGTGTGTATTGTCTGGGAAAAAGAAACTAAAGTATGGCTGGTCCAAGAAAGGAGAGAGAACCACAATAAAACCAAGATTTTAATAATATCTCACATTTTATGGCAGACCCGTGTCTTAATATGGCAGGTCCTCAATTCAGAAATGTTGTACTCCCATCACAAATAAATGTAGTTATTGGGGAGAAAGGAATCATTATCATTATCATCAATCCCATCTCCATTAATTGAACATTTTTAAAGCAATCATCCCAACATTTGTTAAGTTATTTGTGGTTACAATGATTCTTTGAGGAAATAATATTACCATAATTTTACAGATATGGAAATTGAGGTTTAGGAATGTCAAAACTTGTACAAGCCACTCAGCTAGTAACAAGTGGAGGTGAGAGGTGAACCCAGGCAGTAACAACAATTACAACTTTATCACTTTTTCCTAAAAAAAAAGAAAAGACCATAGGATGATCTTTTCAATATGGAACAGGGGAGCTTTTCCTCCAGAAGTCCTGAATTGGGGCCTTCCCATCTCCACTGACTTCTCATGACAATTTAGGAACAGGCCGAGCCCTCCTTGTCTCTCCTGGCTTCTCATAAGCTGATACCCTCGTCCATTTCTGTTCTGCCTGCCACACTCATTTCCTCCCCTTTTTATTTGCTCCCACTCTTATCTAATCATTCTTACCTTTCTTAACACTAATGTGCTAAGAAAAATGATACTCTTCAAGGTCTAACTCAAGTATCTCAGTTTTTCATGAAACCTGGTCCCCCCTCGTAACTGTAACCTCTCAATAGTCTCTTCCATATCATGGAAGCGTTTCTCATCTGTATCACTTATGTGAAACTAAAACACATAGTCTAGTGTCACATTTAGTATGAAAAAACATATTCAGATAACTGACCTGAGTTCAATTATGTGCCCAACAATAGTTGGTTTTGTAACTTTTACTTCACAATAATTACAGAATCTGACGGCCATTGCAGAGAAATGTACAGGAAGTCCAGTGTGTCCTTTACTTGGCCACTTCCAAAGTTAACATCTTACAAACACTGTAGAGTAATAGTAAACCAGGTCACTGACATTAGGAAAGCCATACCCTAAAGCGACCCTGTGGGTTCACGTCTGTTTCTAGGAGAAAGAGTTTCATTGTGTACTACTTGTTAGTAAGCTGGCTCCTATAAGAAAATCCCAGAATGTGGATATCACAGTTGACTATAGCATGACATGACATGCTTTGAGAAAATAGCATGATGCATATGTATCTCATTATTACTATGGCATAGGTATGGAGCCATTGATCAGGATATTCACATTGTGTAACCAATTGCACCTGAAGTTGAAATTCATGGTTATATGAGTTATGCTTACTAAGTATTATTGGCAGCCTTCTCACTCACAGCCCCCAGAGGCAGACTCTGTAGGAAACAGAGGAAAGAAAAAAGGAAGTGTGTTGTGGAATCAGACTAGAATAAAACTAGAGTTTTATTCCTGAATCTACCACTTATTGTTAATTGTGTGGACACTGGGCAAGGCATCTAACCTCTGAGCCTTAGTTCTCTAATCTGCACAACGAGAATACTACTGACAATCTTCTAGGACTATTTAAAGATGATATTCAAGACTGCAGAAAAAAGTATCTGTTATTTAGTAAGGTCTTAAATTGGGGTTGAAAGGTTTTTAGGCCATGTAAAAAATATATAAAAGCTATGGGCTCACACTCAAGAAACCATCACTATATCTAAACAGAGAATATTATTTAGAGATCATCAGATGTATGAAACCAAGTGTTGAGTGGAACTGCATTTTACCTAATACCTAAAAATTATCAAACACATTTTGAACTGCTTGCTTTAGTTTTGTTTTGAAAATCAGTCCTGGCCAGGCACAGTGGCTCATGCATGTAATCCCAGCACTTTGGAAGGCCGAGGTGGGCAGATCACCTGAGGTCAGGAATTCAAGACCAGTCGGACTAACATGGTGCAACCCCGTCTCTACTAAAAGTACAAAATTAGCTGGGCATGATGGCACATGCCTGTAATCTCAGCTACTTGGGAGGCTGAGGCAGGAGAATCACTTGAACCCAGGAGGCAGAGGTTGCAGTGAGCCAAGATTGTGGCATTGCACTCCAACCTGGGCAGCAAGAGTGAAACTCCATCTCAAAAAATAATAAATAAAATAAAATAAAATAAAATCCAGTCCTTATTCTCTCCATGCTTAGTATACAAAGTATTTAACAATTTATTATCCCACAGCTAGACTTTAAAATAGAGTTTTAATTCAGCTAGCATGACAGAGTGCTTAGGTTCTCATTTCAGCTAAAGTACTTGTATCTGCTAATTCACCTTTCAGAGAAGTTTGCCTTTTCTTTGCCTTTTGATTATTCATATAATTTTTCTCAATGCAAGGTATGCTATATGACTATTTACACCACAATAAGCCTATCACATCTTTGGACCCCTCTAGCTTTTAAAGGCAAATGCTGTTTGATTATATTACCTATTTGTTTCATGATTTAAACTGTATGCAACACTTACCAGAATTGGAGAATAATGCATATAATCTTTGAAAAATTTCATTAACTCATGATTTTGAAATAATTACATATTCACAAGAATTTGTCTTAAAAAATGTACAGAGAGGTCCTATGCACCCTTCAGCTAGTGTCCCCCAGTGGTATACCTTATAGAGCTATCGAACCAGGAAACTGACATTATTAAACCCAGCAATCTTATTCAGGCTTCACAAGGTTTACGAGTATTTATTTCTGTATGTGCATGCACTCATCTGTGCACATACACATGTGGCTATGTAATTCTGTGCAATTTTATCATGTATGTAGCTTTGTGTAACCACCACTGTCATCAAAAGAACTGTTTCATCACTGCAAAGCTCCTTCTTACTACCTCTTTAATACTACACTTACTACCCTCTCTATATCCCTAAACCCTTGCAATCACTAACTTGTTCTCCATCTCTATAATTTTGTTATTTCAACAATGTTATATAAATGAAATCATACTGTAATATAATCTTTTGAGACTGACTTTAAACTCAAAGCTCCCTGGCAATTTGTGCAGGTTATTGTAGATATCAAGAATTCATTCCTTTATGTGGATGCCTAACAACCCATGGTATGTATATACTGCAGTTTTCTCATTCACCATTTAAGGGCATTTGTATTGTTTCCAAGTATTGACTATCATTAATAAAACTGCTATGAACGTTCATGTGCAGATTTTGTGTGATGATGTTTTGTTTTATGGATAAAAGCTTAAGAGTCTAATTGCAGAGTCATAGGGTAATTGTAGGTTTAGTTTTATAAGAAACTAACAAACTATTTTTCAGAGTAATAATAACATTTTATGTTGACATCAGCAATGTATGAGTAACTTAGTTTCTCCACGTCTTTGCCAGTATTGGTGTTATAGCTTTTTCATTTTAGCCATTATAAAGATGTGTAGTGACATCATAATTTGGTTTAAATTTGCATTTCCCTAATGGTTAATGATTTTTTCATGTATTTATTTGCCATCTCTATGTCCTCTTAAGTGAAAGGTCTTTTCATGTCTTTTGTTCGTTTTCTACCTCAATTGTTTTTTAAACCATTGTATTGTGATAATTCTTTAATATATTCTAGATACAAGGTCTTTGTTGGATATGTAGATTGCGATTATTTTCTTTGAGTCTGCACCTGGTGTCTTCATCCCCTTCACAGTTTCCTTCAAGTTTTACTTTTGATGAGGTCCAAATTGTCTTTCTTTTAATGGATCATGATGCTTTTGTGCCAAATATAGAAGCTCTTCACCTAGCTTTAAGTCCTGCAAATTTTCTGGGGTTTTTTCTAAAAATGTTTTAACTTTTACATTTCACATTTAAGTCCATGATCCATTTTGAGTTATTTGACTTAATTTTTGAGTAAGGTGGGAGGTTTAGAAGGTTTCAAAAACATTTGGAAAATGTTTTATATGTTTGTTTTATTTATTCTTTATTTTTTATTTTTTGCCTACAGATATCCAATCACTTCCGCAGCATTGTTGAAAAGGCTGTGGTTTCTCTATCGAATTGCTTTTGTGCCTTTATTAAAGAAAAATCACTAGGGCACAAATGTGTGGGTATATTTCTGGGCTCTCTCTTGTGTTTCATTGATCTGTGTATCTATCCCTCTGCCAATACCACAATCTCCTGATTAGTATGGCTATGTTGTAAGCCTTAATATTGGGTAGAGGGATTATTTTCATTTCTTTCAGTATTGTGTTAGCTATTCCAAGCCCTTTGCCCTTCCACACAAACCTTAAAATAAGCATTTTCATGTCTAGTAAAAGCTTTTGGAGTTCTATAGCAATTGTTCTAATCCTATACGTCAATTTGGGGAGAATTGCCATCTTTATTATGCTGTGCCTTCCAATCCATGTATACAGAAAGCTCTTCCAACTGGTTTTCAATGATTCCTTCATTATTTTGTAATTCAACCTACAGATCTTGCACATATTTTGTTAGATTTAGAGCTAAGTATTTATTTGGAGCAATAAATAGCATTGGAGTTTTTAATTTGAATTTCTCTCTTTCATTTTTAGTATATAGAAATATAACTGATTTTTTGTGTGTTCTTCTTTCATCCTGTGACCATACTGAACTCATTTATTAGTTCTAGGATTTTTTGTAGATTCCTCAGGAAATTCTGTGCAATTATATGTCTGCAAATATAAACAGTTTTATATCTTTTTTCACTCTGTGTCCTTTTAAATTATTTTTCTTGCATTATTGTGCTGGCTTAGAATTTCAGTACCATGTTGAATAAAAATAGTAAGAATAGATATTCTTGTCTTGTTCTCAATCTTAAAGGGAAATAACTCATTCAGTCTTTCATCACTAACTGTAATACTACGTTTACCTCTAGAAGTCCCCCACCCCGTTTCTCGGTGGTAATTTGTTGATTCAAGTTCAATTAAAATTTGGAAATGCACATTCAGCAGTTCCAGACTTATGGTTTAAGAGGTGATGAGAAGGTCCGGTGTGGTGGCTCACGCCTATAATCCCAGCACCTTGGGAGGCCGAGGTGAGCAGATCACTTGAGGTCAGGAGTTCAGCCTCAACATGGTGAAACCATATCTCTATGAAAAACACGAAAATTGGCTGTACGTGGTGGTGTGTGCCTGTAATCCCAGCTACTCCAGAGGCTGAGGTATGAGAATTGCTTGAACCCGAGAGGCAGAGGTTGCAGTGAATAGATATCAATAATCAACTTTTACTGATGATATAATGAGCTCCTTCTTAAAGTGGCAAAATGCTATCACTCTCAGATGGAAATAAGCTTTGATAAGACATATTTTGTAAAGGATATTGTTCATATCTTGTACTACTCTTGGTGCCAGAATCTTGACTCCTTTAATCATATGTCTTCCCATTATTATGCCTAGATTAGTTCTCTAAATGGTAACTCCATCAACAACATAAGGTCTCATTAACAGTTACTAAAACATCTCCAAGATTGGTAAATACACAATTAACTTAAAAATATTTACATATACCATGAGTTAATTATACATAGTAGCATTCCTACATAAACATTTTGTTTTTTAAGTTTCTGAAGAAAGTCCTCAGCTAACAGAAATGTTTATCTTCTGAATGGTTTCTCCTAGGCTTTGATGATAAGTCCATTTGGCCAGCAAGAACCAAATTTATTACTATTAGTCAAGAATTCTTATTCTTTAATTATTTACTTGCTCTTTTCAAGTAAGACTCTTTATCACTTTTTTTATTCCCCTCTAAAAGACTAATAATAAAGTCATTATTTTGTTTTACTTTCTACCCTGGAAATGATTCCATCTATTTATGTGTTTCCATGCCACCTTTTATCAGTGTACCCTGTGGTGATGGTTACAGGTTGTATTCAGGAGTAACCCCCCTTAGTGGGGTTCCACCAGAAGCCAGATTTCCCCACTGAGAAGAAAAACAAATGTCATAGCCCTTCCTATGTAACGTAATTTTTCACCTTCAGCTGAGTTGCAAGGTATTAATGTTTTAAGTTTTGAACTTAAAATGTGAACTCTCACATGCGAACTTTCTACAAGTTTTATTTTAAAATGTAACCACTTGGACATTTTATTTTATTCTATTTTAAAATCAATTTCTGTAGTCTTTAGCAGGAAAATAAACTATTCATAAATTAGTTTTATTGTCCCAACTCCTATCATTAATTCAATCTTCATTTTATGTCTTACCTTCAAGATAAATTATGTTTAAGGGTTTTAGATACTGAATGCGGAATTATTAAAAGGATACTATAGTATGAAGGATCCCAGAAAGAAGTTTCATTCATATCATGATTTTGACCAAAGATGGATTTGAAATTCTTGTTTCTATTCGCCAAGGTTGTCAAGTTGACTGCCTACCTTGTGCTCCTGTCGACCCCATGCAGACAGCTTAATTTGATCTTTGACTTCTCCCTGTTCTTTAGTGCTATTTTGGAGTTCGTGAAAAAACTGGGAGAGATTTCAGAGGAGTACTTCTCCCACAAGGCTATGACTTGTGCCTTTCCAGTAACTCTCACCTAACTCTCTCTATTGTACTTTCTTCATCAAGAAAAGAGAATCCTGATTCTTCAACTGCTAACACATTGATCTATTGTGGTTGAACTGAGATGTGTGAAGGCTAAAAAAAAGTGTGCTACTTCTCACTGTCTATGGTAGGATGGTCCGTGTCACTACTTGTTTCTTAAATCCAGAAACGTGCTCTCTCTGGAAAGGCATCTGAGTTTGGAAAAAGAATCAACACTGCACCCAACCACATCCCATAAAGACTATCTCTTCATAGATCACATGGTCAACTGGGTGCTGTCCAGGGTGACCTTTCAGAGACCATATATCTGGGTAACCCACAGGCTTGGTGTTGCTCCAAAGACAATCAAACTGGAGTCTCCATGTAGTAATGTCAGCAACTTTATAAGAAAACTGATTACATTTTATTCATCACTTTTTCCTTTTTGACTTCTTTCTTCTTCAAAACACTGTTAATTTACTTGTTGTTATAAGGACTAAGGAATTTTTTTTTCTGTGTTTCAGTTTTTATAAGCTGTATAGAAATTGTCTAGGCATAGGGGTAGAGGTATTCGTCTTGCCTTTCTACTCCCCAGTTTCCAATTTCTGGTAATGGTTATCTGTGCCTACTCCCTCCCCTATCCCATTTGAAATAGTTCTGGTTCTCTCATTGATTCCTATTTGAAATTTTCATGTTTCCTTTCAATCTTTCTTTTACTGTAATTGGGAAAGTTGCAAATCTATGTTTCCAAAACCTATGTCCCCTTGAGGCTTCCTACGGGGTTTCATCACTGGAAAGAACTTAACGATATGGAGGAAAGGCAACTTCGGCTGATATTTAGAAGGCATACTTCTCTGATCTTCAGCTTCATACTCTGATCTTCAGGTTCTAGTTCATCTATCATGTGGAAAGAGATCATGGGAATTCTTGGGCAAGTTCACTGTTCTAAATCACATGACCACCTGCTTGTGGTAAATGAATACTCTACCTGGTACGCAGGGACTTTTAAAAAATAATCACTCTATCCTGTTCTCATATATTAAGAATTGCAATGTGTAATTTCTACTCTTATTCTCTTTTTTATCCCCTACCTTATTGCATATTTGTTTCATCATTTTTACTTGTTTTCTCCAACAGTCAGTTAAAAGCAATCATTTTATTTTATCTGCATGTAATATCTATCAATATTCTCCTGAGAAAGAAATTTTATTACACTCCACTAGGTATACTGTCACCATAAAAAGCACTGTTTGTGGATCCTCAGTCTTCTCCATGAAATTTAAATTAAGGTTGCTTTATTTTGGACTCTTTCTACATATAGATAGAAGCAGATTTGTGATTGGCAGAAGAGAAGAAAAGAGAAAAAAGGTCAAAGAGAAAGCAAGTAGGGTTTTAAAATGTTCTTATTACTAAATCGTTTAAACGGTTTTTGATTGACATAGCAGGTATAGAACTTTAAGATCAAATGTAGGACACAGAATGTTAGTGAGGGAGGAGCCAGATTTATTGCCTTTTCAAGGTCAAGAGAATGAGGGAATGCATTAACATGATAACTCTAATCTCTACAAAGATACCCAAAGCTTATGTGATGAGCTGTGTTTCCTAAAACTCTGGGGTTAAATACCGCCCTAAGATATAATAGAATTCATTCTATTAGTCATTACTCCTTTGGTTGTAAGTTACAGGAAAAAATGCAAATATGCTTAGAGAAAGAGGGAAAATGACTAGTTCATATCACCCAGAAGTGATGGGTATAGTGGGCAAAGTCTAGAACCAGTGACTTGCTGCCACCCAAACCGTTTCTCTCTCAGCTTCTCATCTCCACTTTCTCTTCTTGTGGACAACATTCTCAATTACTACAGACCAGCTTCAGTAGGGAATAATTACAAGTTCCAAAGAAATTCTGTTTGTGCTGGACAAATTGGGGCTTCTCTGCCAATGAAAGCCTGTACATTCTAAGATAAATAAAAACTTCAAATAAATACAAAAACTGCCTTTATGTGCTTACCTTAGAGCCCTAGAATAATTATGAACAGTCACTGTGATGGCATGTGCATATATATTAGGTTGGTGCAAAAGTAATTGCAGTTCTTGCCGTTACTTCTAATGGCAAGAACTGCAATTACTTTTGTACTAACCTAATGCATACATATAGATAGATGTTCTATGGTTATGTTTCCCTGAAGAACTCAGACTAATACAATTACACAGGCACAAATATTCTTTATGAAGCAAGAAAAATTTTCTGCCAGTTTCCCACAGCAATGTACTTTAAAAACAGTAATTGAACTTCACTTTTATTCAAGGCACAAAACAAAAGCTAACATTTATAGATTGCTTACTTTTCCAGTTTACTTGTATTATCTCAGTTCATCCTCACAATAACCATGGAATAAATATTATTATACCCATTTTACAGTTTAAAACAAAATTATAGCATAGAGGGGTTTGGTAGCTTTCCCAAGGCCAAACTGCTAACAAGTGGAAGAGCTGGGATAAGTATAATAAATGACATTCTATATAGGAAAAAGTACTAAATGTCATATGTAGTATTTATATTAATTTGCAATCTCGTCAGAAGTTAGTGTGTATTTCCTCTACATCTAAGTCTGTTTTCTCTTAGCCTCAGAATGTTGACCTTAATATGCTGATGAAATCAGTGAGTCATGGCTGAAAATAGATGTCACACATCCAACACTATTCCTAGCTTTTATGGAAAGTGCAATATTAAACAGACGAAAAATGAACACATTGATACATTCTGGCAGCTCTCATAAATTCAATGCCAATTCACAAAAAAATGGGGTTCACTGTAAACTGGTTTCACTGTAAACTTTTATGCATGTTTATTAACATCACAGAAATGGTACATCAAAAAGACAATCAGCCAAGAAATGTGATTGCTTATTTGTTAGTTACTATATAGCAGAAACAAAGTGATTCCTCTCTCCCAAATATGCTGCTTTCTCAAGGCCTGACCATATGTGCTAGTTATATACAAAGTAAAAGAACAAAACAAATGGAGAAGCTTATTTTAATCTTGATAAGTTACAAAGTAAAACATAATAATTTTCACTACTGAATTTTTTTCTAAAATCTCTAGTATTCAGCATTTCATAGTAGAAAAATATCTTCAATTGATTTGATCTGTATTAAAATGAATAAAACCTCTAAAAGCATTGTATGAGCGTTCAGTATTGCTATGCTAACGTAACTACAGGAGAGGCTACCAGAGTGAAGCTTTTTCACGTTATACTTTACTCTTCTATACACTTCACTATGTCAAAGTATTTTGTCATGTAAAGGTCTTTCTTTTGTGAATCAGCATAGCTTTTTTTCCTCTAAGCTTATCACAGAAGCAGTTTCAATTAGTAAAACAGCAGCCTTACATTTCTAAATGTAGTAATTCAAACTGATACCACCAGCACTGCAGGGATGCCAGGGGACCAAGTGTTACATGATTTAACACAGTGTTGTAATTACAAGTGTATCATTCAGAAAATTGCCTAGAATATGCTCAAGAACTGGTAACCACCTTTGCTGTCACCAGCACAAATGAAAATTTACCATATATTTAATAACTTGTGTGTGCAAATTTGGAGTGTATTATTTGAAATTCACGGAAATGAATCACATGCCATTATTAAATCTGCAATACTTTTCTTTCTTTTCTGTATCATCTCATGATTTAATGTATTTATAGGTAGTTTTCATTTACTTAAAATGATTTAATGTCCTTCTAAATATACTTAATTAGCTTGAGTGAAGGTTAAAAACTTCAATGTTTACATACTTTGGAAGTGTGTGTGTATAGCTATATTGAAATAGTTTTTGTGAAACTTTCAATTTATGGTATCATCTGTTCCTTTAAACCAGGACTATGTTTTCTGATGGTTCAAAATATACAAACTTTGTTCCATGCACAAAAGTATTAAAAAATACTGTATAAACTTAACTTTGGGCCATGTGTATAAGGCATAAATGAATTTTGCATTTAGACTTGGGTTCCATGCCCAAGGTATTTATGTATACATAAATTATGTATTTATGTATATGCAAACATCCCAAAATTTGAAAAAAATTTGAAATTCAAAACACTTCCAGTCTCAACCCTTTCAGATAAGAAATACTCAAACTGTATCAATTTTTTCTAATAATAAAAAGTTGTTTCAAAGCAAAATAACAACAGCAAATCTGAGTCATTCCCAGTAATTCCCAGTAATTGAAGTAACTTCTTAGAAAATGCTTCTGGGAAATGGAAAAAGCTAAAACTAATAATGGAAATCCCAGAATCCATGTATCTTTGAACCACGGCTTGAAAAGTTATTTTTGAAGTATGTTTCTCATTTCCTTGAACAGATGGTACTGTTATGGAATTTTCAAACCTGCTGCTAATTTTGTTTTTATAAATTTTCTAAAATTGGAAAAAAAAGGTTTAGCGGGTAAGAAAAATGCATCTTGGGCTCTTGTTAATTGAATAAACAGCTGCCTTAAGCTTTCAGTGGGAATAATGAAACAAACTTTCCAGAATTTAAGCCTTTGAGACATGCTTTTAGAGGGATGATACAGCAAGCGATGAATAATGAATGTCTAGGGTAGTGTATATTAAAATTATTAAGACAGTTAGAAATGTGATACTCATATTGCAACACTAATAAAATTGAGTATCCATTATCAAGATTTTTTTAAAATAACAAATATAGACGTTAGTTGTTATAAACCCAATTTGGCGAAAAGCAGAATTATCAATAAAACTTTATCTACAAAGATATAAGATATCTTAATGCCAATATTGGCATTTGCAAATAAAATTAATCAGGGTAGGTTATTTTCATTACAAAAAATTTAGTTGTTTTAACAAAGGATTAAAGATTTCCTCCCTTTTGTATAAATGTGTATGTTTCCAGATTATAACATAAATCAAAACAAAGTCACCTAAACATCAAAGTTTAGAAGTCATTATTGATTAAACACAAATAGAAACAGAGCATAAAGGATTTTGTGATGCAAGTCGGTAAAACAAAATGATTACTTAGGCATTCAAAAACCCTTTGATATCCCTTTGCTGAAGAAAAGCACAGCAAATAGCATTTCTGCAGGACAATATAATAATATGTAAAACGTTTTTACCCCTTGACCCAATGATTCTACTCCTTTTATCCTAAGAAAATATCAAGCAAGTGCACACAGATAAGTTTTCAATCGTGTTCATCACAGTGTTATCAACAACCCACATTTCCCAGAACAGGGGAATAATTAAATAAATTGCAGTACCCTCATATGGTACAACTCTAGAAAACACTGAAGACAATAATCTAGATAATACACGAATATCATTTACAGGGAAATATGTGATATGATGAGTGAAAAAGCAGGCTGCAACTGTATGCAAAATATAACATGCATAATAAATATGTCTCCATTCATCAAATATGTACCTATATAGGTAAAGGATTGGAATATTGAGCTGTGGGAAGATTTATATCTCATTCAAATTCAATTTTTTTTTTCTAATTTTTACCTAATGGATACATACAACAAATGAAATAAATGTAGATTTATTTATTTATTTATTTATTTATTTATTTATTTATTTAGATGGAGTTTCACTCTTGTTGCCCAAGCTGGAATACAACGGCACAATCTTGGCTCACTGCAACCTCCACTTCCCGGGTTCAAGCGATTCTCCTGCCTCAGCCTCCTGACTAGCTGGGATTACAAGCAAGCACCACCACGCCTGGCTAATTCTCATGTTTTTAGTAGAGACATAGTTTCGCCATGTTGGCCAGGCTGGTCTTGAACTCCTGACCTCAGGTGATCCGCCGACTTCGGCCTCCCAAATTGCTGGGATTACAGGTATGAGGCACTGCACCTAGCTGATTTATTCTTTTAAACATCTAGTAAGTCTTTCTGAGATTGTTTAAGTAGCATCACCGACATGTCCTATTAGGTTATCTCTTTTAGATGTTTTTTTTAAAAGATGGTCAAAGACACAGATGATGATTTTATGGCTTTCAACTTTTTAAGCTAGTATAACAATGTAGTTCATGCCTTGCTTCTATATCTGACTAACTAAAATATTTGCATTTCCATGTGAATTATTCCTATAGCACCTATATTTTATTGTAAATGCATTATTCTAAGTAATATACCAGCCTGATGAATTTTATTTATAATAATAGGCATAATTAAGAAAATGCTTTCTTTTGTCCTGTAACTTGCAATTATTTCAATAATACTATAGCAAGGCAATTTCCTCTTAATTTTAGATATTGGCTCTCTGGATGTTAATTTTGCATAGAAATGAGTAAAAACATCAGAAAGAAAAAATTCCATAGTACAAAGAACTAAAGAATAAAGATATCAATATATCTTAGGCCATTTGTTATCTAACTACCAGCAAACAGGGCATCTCTTTTATTCATTTTTTAAATTACTGCTTTTGGACAGGCACACCTCTAATCCCAGCACTTTATGAGGCTGAGGTGGGTGGATGGCTTGAGCCTAGGAGTTCAAGACTAGCCTGGGGAATATGGCAAAACCATGTCTCTACAAACAAAAAATACAAAAATTAGCCAGGCATGGTGGTGCGTGCAAGTAGTTCCAGCTACTCAGTAGGCTAAGGTAGGAGGATCACTTGGGGCCAGGGGGCAGATGTTGCAGTGAGCCAAGATCGTGCCACTGTACTCCAGCCTGGACAACAGAGTGAGACCCTATCTGAAAAGAAAAAAATAAAGTATATATAGGTTTCAGTATATGAGCACAAACTTCTGGAACAACAAAACAACTCAGTACTTTAAATTATGGAACTGCCCTAGCTGAATAATATATAACTATTTTCATGATTATGAAATTTTTCTTATGCAAAGGTGATAAAAGGTACATGGGGAGGAGATCAATCTTATGCATTCTCATTTTCTCAACATGGTCCTTGAGAAAGGGGTGCCCTGAATGATCTGCATAGATTTATCCTGTATCACTTTTGACATTCTTTCAGCTGCACACATGCGTAAGCATTCTGCTCACTTTTATCTATGTCCATTTCACAATGGCCTCCACTGTGCTGCCACTGAAACAATACACAACACCTTGCCTTATTTACATTCCACTAACTTCTCACTTTATGTATTTTACTGAGGAGGAATAGATATTTCTTCATGCTCCCCCTTTATCTTTTTATGTTAATGACAGAAGTTTATAAAGGAAACTTACCTGCTTTGGTCATTCTCTAAGGACACCCCTAGGGCACACGGGGCCTCAGGCAAACATTTTTTCAGAGTCCCAATAGGTCCTTGTGAAGTATAATTTATTTTAGAATTATAAGCAGAGAAGTAGTGCTCTGTATGTGTTTACTGTCCATTCAGGGCACAAAGAGATTCCTCTTAGTGTCTATGTACCACCTCTTTCTCTTCGGGTCCAGAAACCATTTCTTCATGTTCTTTATTGTCAAATGTGCTGGTCCAGACTAATTTTCTACCTCCCACTGTACGAAGAAGATAGCAATGCTAGTAACCCATGACACCATGGCTCTTCAGGAGCTGTTTGTATTGAAACAAGATTTTCTTGCCTGATCAGCATCCCTAATACAATTTAGTTAATGTTGGTAATACCATTTACTCATGAGGCTGCCCCATTTTATCATGACACCTGTGGATATTTGCTTCCAATAACTCTCATGGTTGTTACTGTGCTTCATTGATAGCACAAATGCAAATCTTAGAGTATAAAGGAAAATGTAAATGAATGATTGTTTCCTGATCATGTTAAATTCACCATTCAGAATTGTATAGCATAAGACAGAATAACACATTTTCTAACCACGCCTTCTCTTAAACTGCTTAGCTGTAATCACTATATTCCTAGCATATGGTTTTTTTTCAACATCTATAACACTCCTGCTTTCCATACACTGTCACCAGTGAGAAGATAGACAAGGTGAAAGAAGAGCAGCTCATTCACATGGGAAATGGCTGTCCCTCATCGGCATCTAGCAAGGCTTAAGGACTCACCTGACAGGGCACAGTGTCAAGACACTAGTTGGTGGCAAGAAATTGGCATTGTGGAGCTCTAGTTTCAGAATTCCTCAGAGACAGATGGCTACAGTTTCCCCAAGAAAATGCCTTACATGTGACATGGATACTGAAGAAGGAGTGATTACCCTGATGCCAGCAGTGGCAGATAAAGGGTACCTGCTACCACCCGTGCCACCCTAAGGTGCTGTACACCTGAGGCAGCAGTAGTGGGAATAGATAAGAGCTCTGACCTCTGTGCGAAACTCAATGTCCAGGTCAGGAAATGGACCACCACTGGCCCAGAGCATTGAACTTTTCCCAGGTCCTTGGATTACTCCATTTTGCATTGCTATGAAGAAACACCTGAAGCTGGTTAATTTATAAAGAAAAGAGGTTTATTTGGCTCAGTTCTGCAGGTTGTACCAGAAGCACGGCACCAACATCTGGTTTCTGGTAAGGTTTCAGGAAGCTTTTACTTATGGTGGAAGGCAAGGGGAGCCAGAGTGTCACATGGTAAGAAAGGAAGCAACAGAGAGAGGAGGAGGTGCCAGGCTTTTCTATCAATCAGATCTCCCAAGGACTAATAGAGAGAGAGGTCACTAATTACTGTGAGGAGGGCACCAAGCCCTTAATGAGGAATCCACCAAACACCTCCCACTAGGCCCCACCTCCAACACTGGGGGGTCACATTTCAACATGAGATTTTGAAGGCACAAATATCCAAATAATATCAGTCTCCCCCATGAGTGAGTCAGGTCACTGAGAATCAGTGTGGCAGCAACATTCCAATATCCCAATCTTCTACAATGCCCTAATACGAATAGTACAGACCAAAGTCCAAGAGCTCGTAGGATATCTGATCTTCTTAGAAGTTGAGAGAAGAGGGTTGGCAAGCATGCTAAGGGGTGAAACAGAGTGAGTGCTGGAGTATTCTGCATGGACATCACTGCTAGCCAAAGTCAGTCCAGGAGACTCAGCAAGAGTCTCTAAAGGAGGAGGAGACGCAGCAAGACTCTAATACCTCTTTCTAATGCAGAACTCTGAAATCGACTCTCTTGCCAAACATAAAATGATCCATAGGAAATGTGGAAGATAGAGAACAGAATATGGTTACAGTATAATAAACACAAATGTTGGTTTTAAAGCAACAGAAACCTTATGTTAATTTCAGGATAGGCTGAGAGAGCCTGCATTATTTAAATTAGCCAGGTATACCAGTTAGACTCCTTACAGGACTACCTCTAAGATGCAGGCTCATTCTACAATGCATTTTCTTCAAGAACATCCAAATGTTGACCCAGGGTATATCTGCTCTCTAATACGACTGACTAACAACCTCAGCGGCCTTTGGGGAGGTCATATGACTTTCTAGCTCTAACAAATTCTAGCCCAAACAATTATAGCAGCTTCACCTACACTTGTACCAGCAGATTGCTTTGGGAAAGGAACACCGGTATTTAAAAACTGTCGAATACTTACATATGCTTTCTCTAATCAAAGGCTTACGATTTATTTGTAGTAAGTTTGCTCCCAAAGCAGATATGGATTTATTACCTCCAGGTTTTCATTTCACTTTTCTGAACTTTAATCAGAAATTCTTTAAGTGCAGTAGACATTGACCTGAGCCACCATCCCAAATTATGATTCTTGAGGATTGCAAGATACTAGTTTTCTGAAATACCAAAATCCATGACTCTGCAGACTTTTTATGTTAGTGTAATGAAAAAGATCAGGGGCCAACAATTTTGCCAACGGTCATATTTCTTGCCTCCCACCCTCCAGTAGTTAGGTTTTGAGAGAATTTAACTTTTCTCTAAGAGGATTTGTGATGTCTCTTTCTAATGCAGAACTCGGAAATCTACTCTCGTCAAACATAAAATGATCCACAGGAAATGTGGAAGATAGAGAACAGAATATGGTTACAGTATAATAAACACAAATGTTGGTTTCAAAGCAACAGAAATC
Source organism: Rhinopithecus bieti (assembly GCF_001698545.2). Lineage (NCBI taxonomy): Eukaryota > Metazoa > Chordata > Mammalia > Primates > Cercopithecidae > Rhinopithecus > Rhinopithecus bieti. Next base: position 1,467,104 of record NW_016812078.1, on the reverse strand, counting down.
TTATGTCATTCAAATTCTGAGTTGAAAGGGATCTTAGGAGATGCCATATAATTCCCCTCCAATATTCCAGTCACTTCAGCTGCCCAAGGTCATACTTCTAAATGAATACAGACTGGAATTGTTACCCAAAGGTCTGTGGTAAGATTCACTCCAAATAAGACTACCCCAGAACATTATAATCAAACTTCCAAAAATTACAGGCAAAGAGAAAGTCCTATAAGCAGCAAGAGACAAAGCCAACAATTTTTTTCATTATTTTATGCTGTCTCTTCAAGCATGTATATATGGATTAAGAAGGAAGGGGGAAACAATTATGCCAAGATTTTTTTTTAAACCAACTAACTGGAAGTATCATGATTCCAATGACAAAGGGGAAACAAAACAAAATTTGTACATCAACTGGGGAAGTCTTGATACGGACTTGTGATAGTTTTCATTTTAAGAAGAGAATTTTTCCCCAAATATAGTTGATCTGAAATGATTCTATTAGCATTTGGAAGAATAAGTCTGATCTTTCAGTCAACTGAACACAATCTCAACCATGCATCTGTAAAGGTAAAATCAGGACAGCAGAGTTAAAACACAATGTATTCACATGAGGACAAAAATAAAGACATTAGCAGTAACCCTGGGGAACTCTGCTGCTCTTATACTAGTGCATTAGCTTCTTCATTTAGAAGGGAACACAATTTGATTTAAGAAAAGGTCAATGTAATATAGTATTATGATAATAATAAAGTCTTCCTGCCCCTGCTATTCAAAGTATCTAGGTAGTGCTGAACTCTGCAGTTCAGTAATTCGAGAAGATGATGATCTGATAAGATTCTACTATACCAGTGCTATTTACTGTATTCAGTATAATCAGTAATATACTTTCTATCTCTTTAGTTAAAGGACTCTCCATTACATTCTGTTCCATTTAATGAATAAATTGTTGAAATCTGTTTCTAACGTTGTTTGATACCCACCTGTCCTACCACTCCGACTCTCTTATTACAAAAATAATGGGTGTGAATGTATAAATTAGCTTCTTGGTTCCCTTTAGGCCAATATAGAAAAAATATTGCCTTATGTATATTTATCATGAATTAAGCAATATTTTATGAATGGCATTCATTAGTTTAGTATATTTTAGGCAGTTATTGAATTTTACAGCAGAATAGTAGGACTGAACTAGACTGAAATGCTGGGTCTACCTAACTACTATGTAACCATGGGCAAGCTACACTACAATTCTCAGTCATAAAGGTCTTACCTATGAATTTTAATATTGCCTACCTTGTAAGTAATGGGGGGGGGGGGGTGACTACTAAATGAGATAATGTACGCAAAACACTTAGCAGAGTTCTTTGTGCCCTTTGGGCACTAACTAGATGCCATCTGTTACTACTGCTGATAAAATTTGTGGCACATAAAAATCTATTATTTTGTTATCACTAATTTTTTTAAATATGAGAAAAAATTTTTACATAGGATTGAGAAAGCTGAAGAGTGTCACAACCACTTACCCAAAACACATCTGGCTAAATTAGAAAATTGTAAATTTTAAATACCCAACAGAGCACTGTAGTTGAAAAATGACAAACTACACTAAAACTACAAAAAAAATGAGCTCCCCTGGGAAGAGATGTGGAGTAAGCACTGGCTTATTGGTAGCTGAGCACTGCAGGCTCTGGGTGCCATGAAAGCAGGTAAGAAGAATCAGGTAAAAAGGTTAATAAATTGCTAAAGGCTGAGTGTAAGCTTGTGTGAGAATATAGGACCTCTGGAAGTTAAAGGAAAAAAGAAGACAGTTGCAGATATTCAGGCTTTTTTTTCCCTTGTATATATCCACTGGGTACACATAGAAATCTAAAAGAGAGTAGAAGCCACTGTGGGAAATTTTGGAAATGCTGTCATTTTTTTCCTGAAGCCAAATAAAAAGCCTAAGTTAGAATAGCAAACTCTGCATACCCCAGAATATATTACAAGTGAGGAAAGGTTAAGGAGGGGAAAACACTACCACTAAGAGAGGGTCCAGAAGTCATCCTATGCCCATGATTGTATTAATACAACAATAACATTAGAGATGTCCTAACACTGGAGGAAGAATAGGAAATTCTTACCCATACAAGACAACAAAGACATAGGGCAGAGTTTGACGTCTAAAGAAAACAGGAGAGGGTCACTGAGAAAGTTCCATCCCTGAGACAAAGGCAAACAAGACCTGCTTATGACTAAAGCTTGAAAAAGAAAACCAAATCCTCTTACTACACTGCCAGACTAGCCATCATCAAGCAATAAGCAAGAGAAGTCTATCATGGAAGAGGGACAAAAGCCTAGAGACTGAGTCCCTTCATGTTGCATCTTCATAGGAAATGCTAAAAACTGAGAGGTGAGCAGCAACATTGAGAAACCCTTCTTCACCCAACCTGCCACCCTAAGCACACAGTAACATTAGTGGAATTTGAATCCAGTGAGGCGCTGAAAAAAATATAAATAACAAATCATAAGCATAACACATTCCTGATAAGACTAATCCAACTTCCAACACTAATGGTCTACCAGAAAAAAAAAAAAAAGTGAGGCTATTTATGTCACTACTTTCTATACAGATATCCAAATTCAATTACAAATGAGATAAACAAAAGAAAGGAAAACAAACTGAAGTAATCTGCAGGAAAACACAGATGATGCAACTGATGAAACTAGGAGCAAGATGGCCAATTAGAAGCCTCCACCAACTGTCCTCCTGACAGGAACACCAAATTGAACAACTCTCTACACAAAAAAAGCACCTTCATAACAACAAAAAATCAACTGAGTGATCACAGCTCCTGGTTTTAACTTCATATCACTGAAAGAGGCACTGGAGAGGGTAGGAAAGACAGTCTTGAATTTTGGTTGCCACCCCTCCCATATCCGCTGGCCGTGGCCATGTGGTGTGGAGAATCTGTGCTGTTGTCAGGGGAAGAGCACAGTGATTGTGAGACTTTGCACTGGAACTCAGTACTGCCCTGTAACAACAGAAAGCAACACAGGGAAGAACTCAGCCAGCACCCACAGAGGGAGCATTTCAACTAGCCCTGGCCAGAGAGGAATCGCCCAACCCTGCGGTTGGAACTTGAATTCTGGCAAGCCTCACCACTGTGGGCTAAAGTGTTCTATGGTCCTCCACAAATGAAAGGGTGACCACAAAGACTGTAACTCCTAGGCAAGTTCTAGTGCTGTATTGGGCTCAGAGCCAGTGTACTTGGTGAGGGAAGGGGGGGAACATGACTTAGTGAGACATCAGCAGTGGAGGCCAAGGGAGTGTTTGCATCACCCTTCCCCTAATCCCAAGCAGGGCAGCTTGTAGCTCTGAAAAAGACTCATTCCTTTCTACTTGGGAGGGAAGAGTAAAGAGGACCTTGACTTGCAACTTATGTGCCAGCTCAGGCACAGTAGGATAGAGCACTGGGCAGAGTCCTGAGGCTCCTATTCCAGGCCCTAGTTCCTAGACAACATTGACAGACACATCCTGGGCTAGGAGGAAGCTGACTTGAAGGTAAGGACCCAGTTCTGGCAGGATTCATTACCTGCAGACTAAAGAGTCCTTGGGCCCTAAATAATCAGCCAGTGGTAGGTACGGGTCTTGGGTGAGACCTAAGAGGTCCTGGCATCAGGTAAGACCCAGCACATTCACAGCTGTGGTAACTAGGAGGACGTACTCCTTCTGCTTGAGAAAAGCAGAGGGAAGAGTAAAAGGGGCTTTGTCTTACACCTTAGGTACCAGCATAGCTACAGTGGGATGGAGCACCACGTGGGCTCTTGAGGTCCCTGATTCCAGGCCTTAGCTCTTGGATGTCATTTCTAGACCTGCTCTGCCCTGGGATAAATTGGAACCCACTCCCCTGAAGGGTGAGTCCCAGGCCTGGCATCATTCACCATGAGCTGACTGAAGAGCTCCTGGTCCTTGACTGAATGTTGGTGGTAGCCTTGCAATATTCCCCATAGGGCTGTGTTGGTGGCAGCCACGGGGAAAGACTCCTCTGCCTATGGAAATGGGAGGAAGAGGAGGGAAAGAGTTTGGGTTCCATCCCAGCCACAGTAGAATAGAGCATAAGGTGGATTTCCAAGATTTCTGACTCTAGGCCGTGCCTCCCACATGGCATCTCTAGGCCTGCCCAGGGCTGGGGGTGGAAATTGCTGCTCTGAAGAGAAGGACACAAGCCTGGATGGCTTCACCACCTGTTGATTATAGAGTGCTAGAACCATGAACAAACATAAGTGGTAGCCAGATAGTGTTTACAGTGGGCCTTGGAAGAGACCCAGTACTGTGCTGGCTTCAGGTCAGACCCAGCGCAGTACCGGTGGTAGTGGCCACAGGAATGCTTGTGTCACCCCTCCCCCAGCTTCAGGTAGCCCAGCACAGAGAGAAAGAGACTCTGTTTGTTTAGGAGACAGTAAGGGAAGAGAACAAGAGTCTCTTCCTGGTAACCTAGAGAGTGCTTTGAGACTTTATTCCAGACTATGAAGGTAGTACCTCTACAAGTGTACAAAAACCACAGCTTTGCTGGGTTTGGAGGGCCCCCTGATGCAGGTATGGTTGAACAACAGTCTCTTTCTGGTCATCCAGAGAATTCCTCCAGACTTTATGCAAAACCATAAAGGTAGTACCTCTACAAGTGTACAGAAACCACAGCATTTTTGGATTTGAATTGCCCCCTGATGCAGTTATGGCTGTAGTGATCAAAAACTTAGATCACAAATGTACCTTTGAATACCTGAAAAGTCTTCTCAAGAAGAATAGGTACAAACAAGCTCAGACTTGGAAACAATAAATACATAACTCTTCAATCCCCAGACACCAACAAACATTTACAAGCATCAGGACCAGGACAACATAGCCTCACCAAATGTACCAAATAAAATACCAGAGACCAATTCCAGAGAAACAAAACTATGTTACCTTTCACACAAAGAATGTAAAATGGTTGTTTTGAGGAAACTCAAACAAATTCAAGATAAGACAGAGAAATAAAAATCTAACAAAAATATTGAAGCAGTTTTAAAATCAAGCAGAAAATCTAGAGTTGAAAAATGCAATTGACATACTAAAGAATGCACCAGAGTCTCTTAATAGCAGAATTGTTCAACAAGATGATGGAACTATAGGATAGTCTATTTGAAATAAGTATGATTAATATGCTAAACATTCTAGTGGAAAGAGTACACAAAATGGATGAACAAACAGAAAATTTTATCAAAAAGCTGACACTATAAAAAAGGGTAGAATAGAGATGATGATGACGTGGTTACTGAGAGAGTTCCTTCTTAGGATCATCAGTAGGATTGACATAGCCAAGGAAAGAACTTGTGAACTTTAAGACAGGTCCATACAAACTACTCAAACTGAAACACAGAGAAAAAAAAAAGTGTTAATTAAAAAGAAGAAATCATCTAAAGGTGTGGGATAATATCATGTAAAATAACATGTGTAACTGAAATGTCAGGAAGGAAGGAATTATTGAAGGAAAAAAATCACAGAGAATTTTTGAAAAGTAATGAATGACATAAAACCACAGCTCCAAAAAGCTCATAGAAGGCCAGAAACAATAGAAGCCTAAAGAAACACATTTAGACATATCATATTAGAAACACTAAAACCAAAGCTACAGAGAAAATCTTGAAGACAGAGGCGAAAATACGTATTAGAAGGAATAAAATTTATAATTATGCATATTTGTCAGAAACTGTGCAAACCAGAAGACAAAGGAGGGATTTCCTTAGGGTACTGGAAGAAAACCACAGTTGACTCTTGAACAACATGGATTTAAATTGTCTGGATCCTCTCATGCACAGATGATTTTTAACCAAATGTGAATCAAAAATACAGTATTCGTGAGATACAAAATCTACGTATATGAAGGACCAAATTTTTGTATACATGCATATTGCAGGGTCAAATGCAAGACTTGAGTATACACAGATTTTGGTACCCGGGAAGTTCTGGAACCAATCCTATGTGTATACTGAGGGACAACTGTGTATGCAAAGAATTCTATAACCAGTGAAAATATCTTTCAGAAATGACTGCAAAAAATTATTTTAGAAAATTAAAGAAAGAAGATTTTCTACCCCTGAGATTTATGTTTTGAAATTTATGCTTTAAGGTATTAGTGAAAATTTGTCATCCAGAAGGAAAATTAAATGGGGCAGAAGTTTGAATCTATAAAAAATAAAGACCTTCAACAATGTTTAAAATAAAAGTAATATTAAAATATATTATGTTTTCATTTTTAAGTGTTTTAAAAGATAATTAGATAATCTCTGCATCTCCACATTCCTGGAACCCTGCTGTCATCTCCTAATATCCATTCAGAGGGCTGTAGCATTGCGACATCAGGGGGACCCAGCAGTGCAGCCACATCTCTAGCATCCAAACCCACACGATGTCCTATAGCCTGGGAAACAGTACATCAAATGCATCAGAGAGGCTGCCCCCAGCACACAAAAAGCCAAAACGTGCACTTCCCAGAGCATGAGAGCCACCTAGCTGGGGCCAGCACCACCAAAAGTGACCCCATCACCAATAGAGACCCCACCCCTTCTAACAGAAGGGCCATGGCACATTCATACACACCATCAGGAACCTAAAACCAGGCCCACCTGGGCTGCTTCTACCACCACGATACCCATGTTCTACCCAGGGGCCTGAGGACTGTCCTACCAGGCCTACTGCTGCCAGTGCTCATGTACACTGTCTGGGGGCCCAAGCATTGGCCCACCCAAGGTCACCACAACAACTGATGCCTGCATGTGGTGCCCAGGAGCTGAAGGACCTGCCCATCTGGTCAGCAACCACTAACAGCAACGCCCACACACCGCACCTAGAGGCCCAAGGACCAACCCACGAAGGCTCACTGCTGTCAGCCTGTGCCCATGTACACCACCCAGGGGCTTGAAGACTGACCCACCTGGAACCCCGGTCCTCACCAAAACCTCACTATAGTGTCCATAAACAATCACCACCTAAGCCACTGAGGAACTCACAGATTTTGCTGACATTGATTATAGCCCAAGAAGTTGACTACATTATACAGAAATTGTACTATAGTGCCTATCTAGAACTAAAGCCAAAGTACCCTACCCAACCAACATTATAGATACACCTACGGAAAAAGTCCCTATGTAAGCTATTTCATAAAATTGGAAAAAGCAACTGTCATACCAGATGTGCATATATTATTGTAAGGACACAGGAAACGTAAAAAGCAAGAAAACACGACACTTCCAAAAGAACACAATGATTCTCCAATAACAGATCCCAAAGCAAAGAAAATCTGTGAAATTCCTGAAAAGGAATTCAAACTAATGATCTTAAGGAGACTCAGCAATATATAAGAGAACACGGATAGACAGTGTTCTATAAAAAATATCAGGAAAACAATTCATTATTTGAATGAGAAATTCAACAAAGAGATGGGAATTATAAGGGGAAAAAAACCTGAACAAATAGGCTGAAACTGAACAATCCCAAAGAATGAAACAAAATATACAATTGAGAGTTTCAACAATCTATTAGATCAAGTAAAAGAAAAAAAAATTCTGAACTTAAAAAGAGTTTTTGAAATCACTCAGCCAGAAAAAAAGTAAAAAAGAATGAAGAAAGCCTAAAAGACATATGGGGCACCATCAAACAAACCAATATTGGAAATTTAGGAGTCCCAGAAGAATAAGAGATCGTTTTAGAGATAGGAAAAGTCATAGAAAACCTATTTAATGAAATTATCGTGGGAAACCTCCCAAGTTTTGGCAGAAGACCAAAGGACATTTTAAAAAATATTTTGAGCTGGGCATGGTGGCTCCCGCCTGTAATCCCAGCACTTTGGATGATGAGGTCAGGAGATCCAGACCATACTGGCTAACATGTTGAAACTCTGTCTCTACTAAAAATACAAAAAAAAAAAAAAAATTAGCCAGGCGCGGTGGCAAGCGCCTGTAGTCCCAGCTCCTCAGGAGGCTGAGTCAGGAGAATGGTGTGAATCCAGGAGGCAGAGCTTGCAATGAACCGAGATCATGCCACTGCACTCCAGCCTGGGCAGCTGAGCAAGACTCTGTCTCAAAATAAATAAATAAAATAAATAAAAATATTTTGATACAAATGAAAATAAATATAAAACATATGAATTTTTTTCAATGCTTTTTCATCTTTTAAAAAAATTTCTACTTTTATTTTAGATTCAAGGGGTATATGTACAAGTTTATTACATGGATATGTTGCATAACACTGAGGTTTGGTGTACAATCAATCTTGTCATCCAGGTAATGAACATAGCACCCAATAGGTTGTTTTTCAGCCCATACCCACCCTTCCTCTCTGTCCTCTAATAGTACCCAGTGTCTACTGTTCTTACCTTTATTTCCACATGTATCAAATGTTAAGCTCCCACTTATAATTGAGAACATGTAGTATTTGGTTTTCTGTTCTTGCTGTAATTTGCTTTGGATAATGGCCCTTCATCTTTCTTGCTGCCAAGGATATGATTTCATTTTTTGTGGCTAGGTAGTATTCCACAGTATAAAGGTACCACATTTTGTTTATCCAACCCACCATTGATGGGAAAGTCTGATTGATTCCATGTCTTTGCTTTCATGAATAGTGCTGCAATAAACATATAAATGCATGTGTCTTTTTGATAGAACAATGTATTTTCCTTTGGGTTTATACATAAAAATGGGATTGATGGGTTGAATAGTAGTTGTAAGTTCTTTAAAAAAATCTCCAAACTGCAGCTGGGCATGGAGGCTCACACCTGTAATCCCAGCACTTTGGGAGACCAAGGTGGGTGGATCACCTGCGGTCAGGAGATCAAGACCAGCCTGGCCAACAAGGTGAAATGCCATCTCCACTAAAAATACAAAAATTAGTCAGGTGTAGTGGTGCATGCCTGTAATCCCAGCTACTTGAGAGGCTGAGGCAGGAGAATCACTTGAACCCAGGAGATGGAGGTTGCAGTGAGCTGAGATTGCACCATTGCACTCTAGCCTGAGCGACAAGAGCAAAACTCCATCTCAAAAAAAAAAAAAAAAAAAAAATCTTCAAACTGCTTTCCACAGTGGCTAAGCTAATTTACCTTCCCACCAATAGTGTATAGGTGTTCCCTTTTCTCTGCAACCTTCTCAACATGTTATTTTTTGGCTTTTTAATAACAGACATTCTGAGTGGTATAAGGTGGAATTTCACTGTGGTTTTGATTTTCATTTCTCTGAATGATTAGTGATGTTGAGTATTGTTTCGTATGTTTGCTGCCCACTTGTATGTCTTCTTTTGAGAAGTGTCTGTTTATGTCCTCCGCTCACTTTTTAATGAGATTATTTACAACATATCAACATTTTTGTGGTGCATCTGAGACAATACTTAGAAGGAAATCCATACCATCAAATATATATATATATA